>NW_028134289.1:0-64703 GCF_964662115.1 Mustela nivalis | reverse complement strand
GATGGCATGGCTGGGGCTGAATTTTGAAGAATGAATGAATGAATGAATGAATGAAGGATTAATGCGGAGGGAGTTCTAAGAGCAAGATCAGGCAAAGGGAGATTCAGGTTTTGTGGAGACTAAAACCTATATGATCTTGGGGGCTCTTTTTAAGAAGAAAAAGAAAAAAATATCATGGATGCAAAATTAGGTCAAAAAGTAAATATTAAGCGAGGAAGAGAAAATTTTTCCCCTAAATGGAAAATTCATAAGGGTCACAAAGTCTTGAATTATAGCATAACATGGTATTAATTAGCTGCCCAACCTACCTCTCTACCGCCTTGTCTCTTCATTTGTAGCTACACATGCTTTAATCACTTGTTCATGTGACAATAAATTTGCTTTATTATTTTAATAAAGATATTGAAAGAAAATTCATATTTTCCTCCACATGGTGATCTATTATTATTATTAATTATTATTATTACTGAGAATTAGGATGGAAAAACATGTTATTTTCCACACAGATGCATTTTTAGTTTGTAGTATTACTATGGGATTGAATACTCTAAATAGGGGAATTTTGTTAAATTCTATTCTGTGTAACTCCCCCCCCCCCAAAAAAAAAGAGAGAGAGAAAAGAAGTATGGTATGTGTTTATGTTTGTGTACATTCCATTATTACATGTTTTGTTGATAGTAGAGAATCTCCCATTTTGACTGGGCATTTATAAGAAACAAATTTTCTACTTATAGTTTTATACATGTTGGAATAAAAGAGTTTTCCACAGACTAATTTCTGCCTCCCTGTATTTCCTATCTTGTGTCTCCTGCATGGACCATATGCCATCAAGCCCCAGAATATGGGTTATTATTGTGACACAGCTGCTGTTACAGTGACAGGGAAAACTCAGGAGTGGTTGTATGCTTAGACAGCTAGAGAGAACTTATCTATGCACAATGTTGGCTAGAAACTCATAAAAGTTCCCCATTAATCCGATACTACAAGTATTCCCCAATTCACTATTCCTTGGCAAGATCCCTCAACTGCCCATGGCTACCCCAATACCACTCAACAGAAGTAGAAATATAATGGAAAAGAAATCAAAATTGAAAGATACTACTTGTTACTGCATCACCAATCAATGCCCAAACTTGGTGGCTTGAAACAAAAGTAATCATTTATTATGTTACAGTTTCTGTGGGTCAGGAATTCAGACAGTGCACAGCAGGGATGACTTGTCTCTGCTTCATGATGTTAGGGCCTCTGCTACAAGATTAAAGAGCTGGGGAGCTAGAATGATCTGAATGTTTGACTGCGGCTGGAAGATTGACCCCAATATTGGTAATTTGGTGCTAGTGAATTGGATTTTGTACACATGAGTCTCTACACAGTGCTGCCTGAGTGTCTTAATATAATGGCTTATTTCATCCTGGGTGAGCAATCCAAGAGAGCAAGATAGAAGTGGCAGTATCTTTTATGACTTGTGTTCAGAAGTCACACACATTCACTTATGGTTACAAAGGCGGACACTTGTTCCTATGACAAGAAGAACACAGTGGCATAAATATCAAGAAATGAGAATTGTCTACCTTATGGGCTGTTTGTGTCACCCGCCCCCAATTTCTATGTTGAAGTTCTACTACCAATGTGACAATATTTTGAGGTGGGGCCTTTGGGAGGTAATAAGATTGAGATGACGTTATGAGAGTAGGTTACATGATGGCATTAGAATCTGTATAAGAAGAGGAAGAGAGACCAGAGCTTCTTTCTTTCCCCTGTGTAAGAAGGTGGCTGTCTATAAGCCAGGAAAAGGGCTCTCACCAGAAACCAAATCTAGATGGCAACTTGATCCTGGACTGGCTTCCAGAACCGTGAGAAACAAATGTCTATGTGTAAGCCACCCAGCCTACGGTATTTTGTTATAGTAACCCAAGCTGACCAAGACAGCTGGAAACCACCCTGGAAGCTTGCCCCACAGGAGAAGTGAGTCTTCAAAAAACAAAATTAAATTTTCTCACTTTGGCATATTCAAACAATTATATGACCACATGGCTACATTAGTATGGTTTCTCCCAGAGCCTTGGAAATGGGAAATAGAAAACCTAAGTCAAAAGTTTGTTTCTTCTCTAAAAGTTGGACTTTGTTTTGGTATTTATATCAACTCCCACAAATAGCTTCATCTTCTGAGCAGAGTTTCTCACATACCGCCCTATTTTGACTTCTACTGTAAGTCTGAGATGCAGGGAAGTCTAAGGTTAATACTAACCATGGGGGTTCCCTATATTTGTCTACGTTGTTCAAGTCAATGTTAAAATAATACCAGGAGCATCCCAAAAGGGGAGAAGAAGGCAGAGGTGGTGACCGAGAGCCTGAGGCTGGGTTAGTGGAAGTCCAGGAGGGCGCTCCCATCCTGTGGTCTATTTTGTGACTGTGAACCTCGGCTCTTATTTTGAACATTATGACACACATCCCTAATCTTTCCTGGAAATATACTCTCCTGATCTTCCTTTTAGACAGGCAGCCTCTCCCACAAAGTACATGCCACTTTTAGCAAGGGATTTGGCTTTCTGGCTACCATACTGCATTCCACAGAATCTCTTGCAGCTAGGTGTACAACTGAGTTCTTGCCAGCAGAATATAAGCAGAAATGATTGTATATAATTTGGTGTCATTTTCTCTAAGGTTATTATGAGTTCCCCACTGCCTCTCTTTCTCCCTTTCTTGTGGTGAAGAAATGGGAAAAAAAAAAAACCAAAACCTTAGATTCTAACATGGAAGCCACATGGGGAGGATCAAAGGGCTGCCAACCAGGTTGCTCTCGGTCACTCACGTCTGGACCCTTTTGAGAGAGTAAGAGGTAAAAGTGAGCTTCTGTTTTATCCAGTCCATGAAAGTCTGGTGTCTCTTAGTTCTAGCTCCTTACACTGACCCTTACAATAGTAAAATAGTGAGTTAAACAAAGACTCATCTCCCTTCAGACAACATTGTTTTCCCCAGCAATGAATAAATAAGTCCTTGCCCAGATGCTTGATGGAAAAATGACCTGAAACCCAGGTTGGAATAATCCAGCCATTTCCTCTGTGTTTCCATGCTCTGGCCTGTTCTCGGTGGCCCTTACTTTCAGACTCGGTTTCTTTTCCAGCAGCACCCTTTGAATGTGAAGAAACTCTACACATGATTATTTCATCCCTATTGTCTCCTCTCTGCAAAGATGAGTGAGTGTTTTGCCTGTGAAACTCTAATGGTGAGGACTTCTGTTATTTTTTTTTCCTGCTCACCTGCTCTTCCCCCTGCCTCCCTTGTATCTCATTTCAAACCTTGTAGTAGGAGGAGGAAACCTGTCAGTATGTGTGGGTGACAAGAGTGAGGTGAGAACTGGATGTATGGTCTGAGGTTACAGGAAATGGCTGTTTATGTAGCCCCAGTGGTACCCAGGGGATTACAAAGTGAAGCATTAAATTCAAATGTTCTGACTCACTATCCCCTTGAGCAAAGGACTACAGAAAACACAGGTGTGCGGTCTACTGAGCTGGTGGTTTCCTTTACAGTTTACTTCTGAAGAAATAAACTTTGACATTCTACCCCAAGGGTTGCAAAGTTTTACCTCCCAGAGAGACCCCTGGGGTGATGTGTAACTTAGAAACCTCAGACATGAACTTGTATTTTGGTGGGGTTCACCTTGGGAGATATCATTCATTCTTGGTTTTTCTCCTCCTTCACTGGATAAGGCATCCTGGCTTTTACCTCTGGCTCTTTTTTTGCTTCTGACTCCTAAATGCTGACTGCTCCTGAATCAGTTTAGAGTCTCCTTCTCTTAACTATAAACTGGGTCCTGTGGCTGTGAAAGCCATCTAGGTAGGTTCCAGTGACTCCCAAATGTCCAGCCCTGATCCCTTCCTGGAATTCCAGACTTGTATATTCCAAGTGCGTACAAGACAAGCCACTTGTAATACGCGTCAAGAACTTAATGTGGCAAAACAAAGAAGAAACAAAACAAACAAACAAAACTCTCCATCTGGCCTTTTTCCCCCAACCTGCTCCTCAGTCAAGGAACTGTTAGTTCAGGTAATGCTGTAAAAACCCCATAATGGCTCAAACACAATAGAAATGTATTTCTCCTCATTTAGAATAAAAACAGGTGTTCCTCACCAGCTGGGGTGCTTTTCCAGGCTGTGCTTTGGGAACCCGAGTTCCATACCTTATTGTGCTGCCATCTTGAACATGTTGTTTCTGAGATCACCATTGCCTATCCACATCGAGGAGGCAGAAGAGAGAATTAGTGAATCATGCACTGGGGGTTTTCTATGGACAGTCCCAAATGTGACACACACCACTTTTCTTTACAGTTTATGGTAACCTATTACACCAAACTACAAAAGAGCCTGAAAATGAAGAGAAAATGACTCTGCCTTAACACATGTCATCTTTTTGGCCATAAAATACCCATTTCCTCCTTGTCCTCTCCCACAAACAAAGCACAGTCCAAAGTCCAGGATCTCCAGCTGTTGGGCCAAACTCTTGATCAAGTCTAGAGGGGACCTATCAACCCTACTTCCCGTCAGATGGCTTATTAGACCGTGGATGGTCCACTGTCTTTTAATTTTCTATCCACATACTCGTCTCCACTTACAAACAGTGGCTCGTTGCCTGAGTTCCTCTCTTCGTTGTAGTACTTTCTTTACCAAAGGAAGCTGATAGTAATGAACACATGACACTCTAAGTCCTTCCCGCCATGACCTCAGAGCTCCACCTCAATGCCTGCCCATTAGGCAGCCCCGTTAATTTTTTTTTTCCTAATGGCAACACCCCCTTATAGAATAATTATTATACTCTAGCAATCACACTAAAAAATGTAAAGCATTTTGAAGATATGGTTTCTTTTTCTACTCTTCCTAATTGTTTCATTTATCCACTCAATACTTTCCCTGCTTAAAATTCCTCAAAGGATTCATACTGGATTTAAAATATAGTCTAAACCCTGTACCATGGGCTATAAGGCTTCGTGTCTTCTGGTTATCACCTACATGTCCAGCCTCCTATGGCACCCCTCTGTCCTACTTCTTGCCACATTTCCTTTGGGCCATTTCCAGTTTCTAGAACGTGTTCAGTTCCCGTCTTGTTACCCGATACCCTTGCTTTGTAATGATCTTCCTCCTTACCATCATGTAAACTTCAAGAAAATCTTCTTTGTTATTTACAAATGGAGGTTTAAATGTAACTTCTTCAAATAGGCTTTGCCTGGCTTCTCTCACCCTACTTTACTTTTTCTACTTATTACTATCTTATTTTCTTCTGTTATCTCTTTCTCCTTCCTTTCGTCTTCATTTCTTCCTTTGTTGCTTCCTTCATTTCTCCCTTTCTTTTATTCTTTTTTTATAGCCACTAGCATGTAAGCTCCGTGAGACCAAAAATTTAGTTTTGTTCTGTGACCTTCCATTCATGTACAAAAACAATGCCCAGGGGACCTGGGTGGCTCAGTGGGTTAAAGCCTCTGCCTTCGGCTCGGGTCATGATCCCAGGGTCCTGGATTGAGCCCCGCATGGGGCTCTCTGTTCAGCAGAGAGCCTTCTTCCCCGCCTCTCTCTGCCTGCCTCTGCCTACTTGTGCTCTCTCTGTCAAATAAATAAATAAAATATTTTTTTTAAAAAATGCCCAGACGGTCATAATTGTCTAAAAAAAATGTTTGTTGAACAAATGAAGTCATTCACTCACTCTTCTTGAGAAAATGCCAGCACTAAGTTTTACGGTGAATCCTAGAAGTCTAGAACCGAAGGAGACTTTATTAACAATTAAATATGTCAAATCCCCCAATTGAATACATAACGGAGTAACAAAATATACAAGACTGGGAATATTTGGAACATTGTCTCTTCTACTTAGATGTTCTATGATATATAAAAGGATTATTTCAAATGCCCAACTAGTTATTCCTGGAGACCAATATTATAATTCATTCAGCATCGGTGATCAAGTGATGATGGTCCCAGTGTACCGGTTTTTCTCCCTGCTCAAATTAGTTAGTCAATGGGGTCAGAGATAAATGTATATATTGACATGGCATCTCTCAGTGGACTTCCATAATCTAATTCTAGGGGAGGATAGAACATTCTTGCCATTAACCATTATGCAGTCTGTAAATCAGGAGTTGGTAAACTTGCACAGACCAAACCTGGGCTATCACCCATTTTTATAAATAAAGCTTTATTGGAACATAATTATACCTATTCATTCATGTGCTGCCTATGGCTGCCTTTGCACTACAAAGGCAGAGTTGAGTATTTGCTTCAGAGACAGAATGTCCCTTAAAACCTATGGGATGCCTGGGTGGCTCAATTGGTTAAGTGTCTCTCTTTGGCTCAGGTCATGATCCTGGGGGCCTGGGATCAAATCTCACATGGGACTCCTTGCTCAGTGGGGAGTCTGCTTTTCCTTTTCCGTGCTGCTCCTCCTGCTTGTGTGTGCGTGCTCTCTCTTTCTCTCTGACAAATAAATAAATAAAATCATTTAAAAAAAGCCTAAAATACTTCTTTTCTGACCCTTTTTGAAAGGTTTGTTAACCCTGTAATAAACTATTCTCCCTGCAGTCCTCAATCCCACAAACCAGTTTCAACTTATTAAAATATGGCACTTTCTCATCAAGAAATAAAAATACATATCACCTGTTACCTAAGTGCAGAACAATTATGCTTCCTTTTTAAACATTATATCTAATGCCAAGTCTCCTTTTCTTTAAAGATGCATATATTTATTTTGGGGAGGAGAGGCAGAGGGAGAGGGAGAGAGCAGAGTCCCCACTGAACAGGGAGCCTGATGTGGGCCTTGATCCCACAACCCTGACATCATGACCTGAGCTGAAATCAGCAGTCAGATGCTTAACCAAGGGAGCCACCCAAGTGCTCTTAAAGTCTCCTTTTTTCTTTTTTAAGATTTTATTTATTTATTTGACAGAGATCACAAGTAGGCAGAGCGGCAGGAAGAGAGAGAGGGGGAAGCAGGGCCTGTGCTGAGAAGAGAGCCTAATGTGGGACTCCTTCCAGGGCCCCAAGATCATGACCCGAGTCAAAGGCAGAGGCTTAACCCACTGAGCCACCCAGGCACCCCTAAAGTCTCTTTTTTAAAAAGGATTCTGACACATAAAAATGTTTTCAAACAAAACAAAACAAAACAAATGAAAACATTAAGCTAACTAGAGATTCAATTACAGGTTATGTAGAAGAGTCTGTCGGTTGTCTTCAATATTTATGCTTCGTTCTGGTTTTGTTTTTGTTTTTCCTTTAGCGATTGAATGATTGAGTTTTAGCAGGACAGGTAACCACCCTGCTGAAATTGCATTTTCCAACCTCTTTTTTTTTTTATTTTATTTATTTGCCAGAAAGAGAGAGAGAGAGAGAGAGAGAGCGAGCGCCCAAGCGGGAGAAACAGCAGAGGGATCAGAGAAGCAGACTCCCAGCTGAGCAGGGAGCTCAAAGAGGGACTTGATCCCAGGTCTCCCAGGATCATGATCTGAGCCAAAGGCAGACACCAACTGAGCCACCCAGGTGCCCCTTCAGCCTCTTTTGAAGTTTAGATGGCTATAATCTTTCTGTCCTGGCCAATGCTGTGTGTGTACAGAGGGGATGTGGGCAATTTCTGGGCCCCAACTTCACTTTTTCCTCTGTACTTCCCACTGATGGTAATGTCAATGTAAGGGTGGAATTTGGGGCTACTCCCTTAGACATGAGAGGAAACTTTTGTATTGAGTTTGGCAGAGCAACAAGAGAGAAAGGTGGTGATGTAGAGTCATCATGTTAAGTCCTGGACTGTTGATCCTTAAACTTGTGTGGAGATAGAAAAATAAACACTTCAGGTACTGTTATTTTCCAATCTTTGGTACAGTGGTTGAATCCATATGCTATTATGGGTGACAATTACAGTGTTAAAAATTCTCATCCAATTATAAAACCCTAAGTATGTGTAAAATTATCCCATATCTAATTTAAACATCTTCTTACCTCTTTTATGAGAGGAAATCCAGATTTAGAGATAAGTGCCTACAACACCACATAATCTGATGGAACTTGGGACTGATTCCAAAGCAGAGTCTGGAACAAATATATTGAAATCCTGATGCAAAGAAAGCAAGAAAATGAAGATATAAGCCACTTGATGTCTTTTTGGCTTTGATTATTTAGGTCATTAAGAGTAGTAACTCTTTTCTTATTAATATTGACAAGTAGAAAAATAATATCATTTACTGAGTATATACCATAATATAGGACTCTGTGAGAGGCCCTTTATATCTAATATCTTATTTAGCTTATCCAGGATGTCACTTTTAAAATATAGAAACAAAGGCTCACAGCATTTGAGTTTCCGGGAGAGGCATCCACTCAGCAATGTGAGTGAGATTTATATCCAGTCTTTGTTTACTCCCAAGACTATAATCTTTGTGATCAATCATCCTGTGTCCTTCTTTCGTGTCAGAAGTCAGCCTTCTTTCATGTCAACACCCTGTAAAGTGTTCTAGAATCTCTCTCGTCACTTTTTTTTCCTGAGTAAGAAAACATAACATCCATTATCTTAGGATTCTGTGAGAAAAAAGCAAGGTTTGTCACCCTTACCCAGCTCCTGAGTCTCTGTGTTGCCCAGACACTGAGCCCTGATTTATTTTTTATTAATGTTAATTCAGAATTGCCAGATACTGAAGCAGAAGAACACTAATCCCACAGGAGTGTGGAAGTTAGAGGAATTAAGCTAAGGTATGTGGGCGATTCTGTTCAGCCAATCTCACAGACGGGGCTGGAAAGGAACAGAGAGGCTCAGCAACTTTCTCAGGTTTACATAGGAAGCATTAACTGCTCAGAGCCCCTATTCGGATCAAAGTCAGTATGTGTCTGAGGAAGAGTTGCTACTTGGGTGGCCCCAGTGAGCCACATCTTCTGGTATTCAGTCTCTTGTGTAGTTTCCTCCCACGCTTGGTCTTGAAACTAGCTTTGGTGTAATCCCAGTGTAAAGTAAGCTGAGGCTTCATAAATCTGCCCACTGGGTCCTACCCTTTTGGATTGCTTGGAATAAACCCTCTCAGAACCCAGATATCACACTGAGAGGAGCCCAACTAGCCAAGTGGATTGGCCACATGGAGTAAACTCCAGGCTGACAGCCTCCACTGAGCTTCCAGGGGGCAGCCAGCACCAACTTGTCAGCCATGTGCGGGAGCCATCTTGGAAGCAGATCTGGACAGAGTCAAACTCTCCTAGCTCATGCCGTGGGGAGCAGAGACTCAAAGCTTGGACTAAATCTGTGAGTTGTCAGCAAATATACATTATTATTATTATTATTATTATTATTTCTGTTTAGAACTCTAAGTTTAGGGTGGTTTGTGCCCCCAGTGATAGACAACCAAACATATCTAACTACTCTTTCTGCTATATTGTAGTGCCCTGGGTCATGAACAGAAAGGGTAAGGGTTTCCAAACTAAGATGTCACCAATGCCTTATCTTTATAGGTCTAAGAAAGCAATAGACCTAATCAACACCTTGCCTTCTATGTGTTGTTTTATGTTATGTTATTTGTTTTAAATATTTATTTATCTGGGGCTCCTGGGTGGCTCAGTCCGTTAAACGTCTGCTTTCAACTCCACTCAGTGGGGAGTTTGCTTCTCCCCTTGCCGACCTCCCTGCTTGTGTAATCTCACTCTCTTGCGTGAAAATAAATAAAATCTCTTTTTTAAAAAAATAAAGATTTGTCTATTTATTTGAGGGAGGAGAGGCAGAGAGAGTCTTAAGAAGGCTCCACACTAAGCACAGACCCACCTGGGGCTTGAACTTATGACCCAAGATCATGACCTGAGCCTAAACCAAGAGTCAGACGCTTAACCGACTGTGTCACCCACGTGTCGATTTAGGTGTTGTTTAATAGGAAAATAATATAACTCACTCATTGACATTAAGATATTTTCCTTATCTGTCTCACAACCTGGATGGTAGGGAAAGGTACCAGAAGCTCCAAAGCAAGAAGGAGTCAGATAAGGTTGTGGTTTAATATTCCCTCAAAACTGTGGCTTTGGCCAAGTGACTGAACCTGTCAGATGCTCTGATTTCACAGTGCTAAACTGTAAATGATGATCACTCCCAGGTCGGAGGAAGGGTCAGTCTTGGTGTGAGTGTATGGCACTAGCATCATATCTGTCCCATAGAAGGTCCTTAGTATAGGTAGCTCCTATTGTTGCTTTAGGTTATGACTAATATTTTATTATTTATTGTCTGCAAAGTTATTCTCTCCAAGGACTGAGCAGCCACCTGAGGTCTACAGTTTATTCCAAGCAGACAGGTTTCTTCGTGTAAATCTCTACCTCTATGTGACCCTAGACATTGTGACCAAGGCTTATAAATCCAATCCCCTGAGACAAAGAGGCATAGGATGCTGTCATTATTCCAGAAACAGGGAGTGGAAGCCAGCCTGGCTACAGTGAGACCTTCCTTGCCCTCCCCATTCCTCACAAAGACCCCCTGGAACCTCAGAGCCCAAAAATATGAAAGCTAAATTGGAGACTTCTCTCAAAAAACATTTTCTCCTCAATTACTGCTGCCCTGTCAATTCCGTTCTGGCATAATTTGGGCTCTCAAGATACGCCAATTATTTCCTCATGATTCTTCCTGAAGTGCTGCTGATACATGGAAACTTCAGGAATGATACGGTTGAAAAGGTCTGAGATCAGTGAAGCAGACACAGATGCCAGGGAGCGGTGCAGCCTTTGCTCAAGGGGGGACGCCCAAGTGTCATAGATGGAGCTCAAAATGTTCCGTGAGAGGGAGGCAAGATTGTGCAGCTCCCTTTGAAAAATGCCCCTCTCTTTTTAAACTTGCCCTACATCAAGCAGGGCTCTCTCTCTTCCCCAGGGAAGTTTAGGAAGGAGATACAGCCAAGAAGTAAAAATAATCAATGTGTGCCTTACAGCGCAAAATCGGAGGAAATGATTGATGTGTGACAGCTCTCACATGCTGGCTTCCCCTCTGCGACATTAACTTGCAACCTGCAGAGGAAACCCTGCTTGAGATGCTCCCAGATGAGAACACAGTGGAAAAAAAAATATGTGTGGGGTGGGTGGGAGTGTGTGATTCCTTCTGTGAAGGGGAGACTTCGGTTCAGTTTCCATGGCAGGCAAGAAGAGGCAGGAAATCCAACATTAAATGTTGAAATGTTGATGACAGCCCGAGTTGAGAAAAAAAAAAAAAATATATATATATATATATATATATATATGACACATCTGGAGAGGTTATTCTGAGACCATTACTAGACCTGTCTGCTTCTTCATTCTGTCGCCCTCACCATTATGTAACAGGTTTGAATTAAGGGAGTTCCACCTCCTTTAGGTCAAACCTAGGCAGTCTTGTGAGTTTCAGAAATGTTTCTTGTAGGGGCACCTGGGTGGCTCAGAAGGGTAAGTGTCGAACTCTTGACTTTGGCTCAGGTCATGATCTCAGGGTCCTGGGATCCAGCCCCCATGTCCCCCAGTCAAGCTCTGTGCTCAACAGGGAGTCTGATTGAGGATTTCTGTCCCTCTCAGTCTGTCCCTTCTCCCCTCTCCTCCACTCTCTGTCGCTCTAAAATAAACAAATAAATCTTTTAAAAAAGAAGTGTTCATTGTTCTCTGCGGGGTTTTGGAGTGGGCTAGACATCTTACTAGAAAATCAGTGCTGATGTTCGCAGAGTCTGTGGGAGCTTTAGGGTGATTGTTCTAAGGAATCCCGGGGGATACTGTCGCTCCTGACGGCAGAGTAGGGCAGAATATCAGTGACACACCTGGATGAAAAACGAAAAGACGATGGCAAGGTTCTGAACTCATTTAAGTCCCATGAGGATGAATCTAGTAGAACAGAAAATACCCTCAAAGGGAGATGGTATGTGGCAGTTTGCTTGTCAACTTGGAAAGAGAACAGTGTCAAAGGGGCAGTTTCATCTGAAGTACACATTCTGAGGCTTTGCTGATCTCTATTTAACATATTCCATTGGTATTTCTTTTTTTTTTTTAAGATTTTATTTATTTATTTGACAAACAGAGATCACAAGTAGGCAGAGGCAGGCAGAGGGGGTGGTAGAGAAGCAGGCTCCCTGCCGAGCAGAGAGCCCCATGCAGGGCTCGATCCCAGGACCCTGGGATCATGACCTAAGCCGATGGCAGAGGCTTAACCCACTCAGCCACCCAGGCACTCCCGATTGGTATTTCTTTACAATGAATTTACAAGTAAATTGAACTTGGTTTAATAAACGTTTATTGAGCATCTACTCACACCTGGCACTAAGATCGGCTCAAAGAATGCAACAGTGAATAAAGCAATACAACCCGGAGGAGAGAGGTATGAGCGTTAACCCCAGGAAGTGGTTCATCTGGGGATAGGAACTCACCTAGAGCCAGACTTTGGGAGCATGACCATCTCCTGCCCCACTGCCCCTGATCTGAAGGACACTGGCGCCCTTCCTGATATCATCACAGTCACCTTCAAGGGCACCGCCATCAACACACTGCAAACTGCAGGATGCCAGTGTGCTCCCTGTTCCACGACAAAGTGGGAGAGTCACAGAGAATGCCTCTTCTTGTGTTTAGACAGTGTTCAAAGCAAGATGGTTTATGTCTCAAGGTTTTAAAGAAATTGACAAAAAAGCACTCTCAGGCTTCATTTTTTGCTTTCCCCCATCACCTTACCACTGTCCCTTCCCACTCCAGGTCCCAACATGTCTCCTTGAGACCAGGCTGAAGACATACCAGATGGCTAGAAACCATGTTGTATTCAGAATCACAAATTCTCTCCAACGACCAAGGCTCAGCTCCAAAGCCAATCCTTTCATGCCTGGTTTTTCTTGTTCCCTTTGACTGTATTCCCCTTGATGTTTCTCTGTCACAGTCTTTGCGTGAATGGGCTCCAGGCAGAGCCACCTGCCAGGCTTACAGATAAACTTAGACATGTGTGGATTGTCTAGGCAAGTCTAGGGTTGCTCATGTACAGAGATTTGAGGAATGTGTACTTGAAATCCTGCAGCATCCTGTAGAGTAAGACTCTTTCTAACATTTACTTCTGTATGACCTGCTCCCATTTTCTAACCTCATTTCTCAACGCTTGTTCATATTCACTCTACCTTCTAGCCAACCTGTATCGAGTTGCTGGGGGATGCCATGAACCATTTTACCTGTGTGCATTTGCCCACACTACTTTCTTTTTTTATTTTTTTAAAAAATATTTTCATTTGTTTATTTGACAGATCACAAGTAGGCAGAGAGGCAGGCAGAGAGAGAGGAGGAAGCAGGCTCCCCGCTGAGAAGAGAGCCCGATGTGGAGCTCCATCTCAGGACCCTGGGATCATGACCTGAGCCGAAGGCAGAGGCTTAACCCACTGAGCCACCCAGGCACCCCTGTCCACACTATTCTTGATCACCTGTCTTCTCTCCCTTTCTGTACCTGATAAGGACTTGCTTATCCCTCAACAATCAGCAGAAATGCTTCTCCCTCTCTCTGTCTGAGAGACTCTTACCCTTGCTTCCCTAATGCCTTGTGCACACCCTTGTATATCCCCAAGGCTGAGTGCATTTTTACTTGTTTATCTCCTGTTTTAAACTCTGAGCTCCTCCAGGGAAAACTTTGTCTTATCATTTGATCCCCTATGCCTGGCACACAATTTGCCAGGAGCCAGTGCCCAAGAGTTGAGTGGAAGTCAAGACCAATGCTCATGTTTATATTGAACAAAATAATGCCTATAAAGATCACCTGGAATTATCAATGATACTCACTGAAAGAGACGGCCCCTCTCTCCTCTGAAAACCAAATGAATGAACATGAATACAGAATGCATATTCAAACTACTAATTTCCACTCAGATAGAGGCCAATGTCCAGAATGTGGGGCTTTATCTTAATGCCCTCAAGAGTAGCAGGGAGGACAAAGGGACGACATGGCTGTAGTTATTTGGGTTTCTGACTCCTGTGCTCTAGGAGGCTCCTTGAAGGGTATGCAACTCTCTCTCAGCAAATTATAATATTATCATTAGCCACTTCATAGAAGTAAACTGGGAATAGAAGCAGACATGAGACATTGAAGCAATCACAAGAGATTTCATTGCGGCCTCTTGAGAAATGACCACAACTGGTGAACAAACCAACCACTAAAATGATAAATCAAAACAAAACAAACCAATAACTAGCTTTTAGAGTGTTTTCACAGGAACTGAGGTCCCGATGAAGCTGTAGCATATAATAAAGTCAGACTCTAATGGCTCTGTGATTACCCTGTTCTGAGGCTGTTGGTCTGAGGTCCTCAGAGACCCATTCCTTGAAGACCCCGTCTAGATGGGCTGCTGCTGTTTGCAGCCTGGTTGGCGTGGGAAGCCAAATTTCTAAACCTGAACTCACCAGCGCGTTGGCACTCGGATCCCTAAAGCAAACGTTCAGCTGTGATTTTTCATGTTTTTCTTTATAACCTTCTGCCTTCAAGTCCTGTCCTTTGTATTTCTCAAATCCTGGGTGATAAAATTTTGCTCAAGTTCTTAAGAGAGCTGTTTATACCATGAGACTTTTATAGGAAAAAGGGAAAGCGGATGCTTATTTTATTGCTGAACTGTTTTGTTTTGTTTTATGGTTTCACGAGCACAAGGACGACATGCACATAAGCTGTCTATTCATTTTCTTCACTGCCTGGAATGGGGACTGAGGACTCTGAGGGCCAGCTGCGCCGCTCTTGTCACTGTGGCTTTGTCGTTCTTGGAGGAGACACTGTGAGCAGTCTGTTGCACAGTGAGATTTGTGGCCCATCAGCAACCCATGAAGCTCCTTGACATTGTGGACTAGGAACTTCCAGAAGCCATTGGGAAGCATGCCCTTTGCTGCTCTCTTAACCCACCTTGGGCATCAAGATCTGGTCTTTGAATCTTCTGTGCCCCTTTTGTCAGTGCTTCTCGGTTTCTACCAGTTGCACTTGATAATGACATATCAGTTTGACTGGTGCCAGAGGACCTTCTTGATCCTCTTTTTAATGACCCTGGACTTCACCAGATGACCAAATGCAGCCATGATGCTGAGTAAGAGATGGATGCCACCTCCGTAGGCAGGGCCTAGGAGGAGAGGGGGCATTGCTGGGCTTTTCTAAAGAGAAGGAATAGGTGGTTCCTTTAATAAATGTATGATTCATGATATTTGTTAATCCTAAAACAAATATGTGGATTCTCATCCTCTTGGGTTTACATAAAGGAATAGTTCCATGTAAAGAATTCCTTCATGGGGCGTCTGGGTGGCTCAGTGGGTTAAACCCTCTGCCTTCGGCTCAGGTTATGATCTCAGGGTCCTGGGACTGAGCCCTGCATCGGGCTCTCTGCTCAGCAGGGAGCCTGCTTCCCCCTCTCTCTCTCTGCCTGCCTCTCTGCCTACTTGAGATCTCTGTCTGTCAAATAAATAAAAAAAAAAAACTTTTAAAAAATTACTTTATTTTTTATATAGAGTATACATAGTAATTAATAAATCTGCATGTTACCATTATCCAGCTTCAAGAGCTATTAACTCATGCCCCATCTAGTTTCACTTCGATCCCTAGTCAATTCCCCCTACAGACACATATTATTTCAAAGCAAATCTAAGATGCACCATTTCATTCATAAATATTTCAATATGCATGGATTACTTTAAATATTATGAATTAAGCTCTTTTTTTCATTTTGCTAGATTGCTAGATAGTCTTTGAGAAAGAGAGAAAAGTATTGATCCAAATAAATTAATTAGGCTACTTCCTGCCAATAATAATGGAGGTCTTTTTCTATTCCAGTTGATATTTCTGTTCCATTTGATGTACCAATAAATAGAAAAAGAGGGATTTCTGTAATAAATAATTATCTCTAGATAACATAATAAATACTGAATGGTCCTTGTTCATTCCTGTTTAACTTTTGCTTCTCTAACATCTTCTGTTCACTAATTCATTAATTCACTCTTTCACAAGAGATATCCTGAGAACCTCCTATGAAACAGACACCAATGCCATGTTCTGGGAATGGAGTTAGGGCCTTTGCCCTCTAGGAATTTGGAGCCTTGTGGAGAAAAGAGACAAAAACATAACCCCAATGAAACATTGCAATGAAATAGGAGGACTACTGGGTCATCAGGGGCTGAGGACAACCCTTTGGATACCATAGGTCCCATTTTCTTCATTCTTTCCTCTTTTAGTTAATAAGGGTTTCTGTGAGTTATTGGAAAGATGTATCTTAGGGCTGTTTCCTCTGTGTGACTGATGCTGCTCCCCGGTTGCTCAAAAGATAGTGAGAATTTCTACAGATTTATAAAAGGAGAAAACCATTCATCCTTCATGTTAGTAATTCCAAAGCATATATTCCTCCCAGGCTCCTGTGAATTTCATACAGCCTGATATAAAATGCTCAACCTGTTTTGATACAAAACACCCTTTTTTTTTTCTTTCTTTTTTAGAAGTTATGTAGCTTAGTCTTAAGGATAAGGCAAGTCTTTGAGGGAAAAACAAAACAGGTCTCTCCCCCCACCAAACCCCCCCAAGGGAGTGGAAAAAAGACTTTGTGCTCCAATGGCTTGGTGTTTTTAGTCTTCATAGTAGGGGCATACAGAATTCTCACCTGACACTGATTTAGTCTATAGTCAAAGGGTGATTGTTTTCTTCCTAAGGAAACCTCTGGGAACACTTTGGGAGAAGATAAGAGAGTCTTTTTGTTTTTGGAAGTAAAGACCAGAATTTTTTTGGAAGAATCTTGGGTGAAGCCCAGGAGGAGGGCAGAGTGGGACCCACTGGGAAAGAGATATCAGATCCAGGTACCAGTCTCACCTGAAGAGACAGAGCTCTGAGAGAAGTCCTACTCTCCAGAGCCCTGCTGGTGTGTGCCCAAGGTCTGGATATGACTCTCAATAACCAACAATATAACTTTTCATTTGTTAAAGATTCCATTTATTTATTTATTTGAGAGAAGAGGTAGAGGCAGAGGGAGAGAGAGACTCTCATTTAGACTCTGTGCTGAGTGGGGAGCTTGACACAGGGCTTGATATCAGGACACTGAGCAGAAATCAATAGTTGTTCTTTTAACTGATTGAGCAATGCAGGCACCACCTGACAGGCATGTTAAAACTGTGAATAAAACAATACCACTACAAGTTGTCAACAACTTATGTATCACTGGGTGTCAATTGTGGTGCCAACTGTTTTCAAGGCATCTTCCAAGCATGGGGTTTGACTGCTGGCATAAACACAAAGCATAAACCTACTTTTAAGTTTACAAATTCTTTCCTCTGGATGTCCTAAACAAGCCCACCAAAGCATTCTTCATTTCTTTGACTGTTTCTTAAAATTTTACTTCTATCATCCTTTTTCATTCTTCTTTATAATTGTCACTTTTCTCCTGATATCTCCCATATGGTCTTGCATGTTA
Source organism: Mustela nivalis (assembly GCF_964662115.1). Taxonomy (NCBI): domain Eukaryota; kingdom Metazoa; phylum Chordata; class Mammalia; order Carnivora; family Mustelidae; genus Mustela; species Mustela nivalis. Next base: position 47,314 of record NW_028134289.1, on the reverse strand, counting down.
CCTACTTTTTGCACTAAATTATTAAAGATATTCATTGTAGTTATTTTGAGTTCCCTCTCTGATGGTCTAATAGTGGTGCCATCTCTACATCTGGTTCTAATGACTGATTTGTCTCTTTAGACTTGTTCTTTCTTGGCTTCTGAAATGTATGATATTTTTGGTTGAAAACAAGGCATGTTATATGATGGTAATAGATACCAAGAGTCTTTAGTGTGAGGATTTATATTGATTTGGCTAAAGGTTGGGCTGTGTTGAATGTTTGTTATTACTATAGACACCAGAAGCTTCGAATTCCTCTAGTAAACTTGCTTTTGTCTCCCCTCTCCATTTTGATGCTTCCTTTTGTACTGCTCCCCAGGGACAGGATCTGTATCTTGTAACTGGAATCCTCTGTTATTGGGGACGCTATTGGTATGGAGTAGGATCTGAGAAAGAGGGCCTTTTGCTAAGGTGATGATGTTGTTTCAGTCCTTGAAGTGCATGAATGGCCTGTGTCTGGGAGGTGTGGCCTTCATAAGTGTTTCTGAACCCCCTCCAAGAGTAGAGATTTATGCCTTTTTTGTGTCCATTCCTTTCCCAGACTGCAGCATTCACAGTCTACCTGCTAGGAGCCTTTTCCCTGTGATCAACAGCTTCCCCTCCTTCTTCTTCTTAGATGAGACAGGAAGGCTGGAGGGCTGCAATAGGGCATAATTACCTTCCTCTAGCTAGGGTGAGATGTATATTTATCCCTGGTCCATGTCATTCTTCTGGAAGATTAAACCTTGGTTAATCATCCTGATTTCTCCTTTCTGTGTCAAGGTGAATGAACATGGAGTAATGGGAAGGGCATGTTCTCAGATTTTTCGTTTGAGACTGGTGGGATTCTGCGGTGGGGGGGGATCTCCCCAAAGTGTGAAGATATCTATATGACTCTGATCCTTAATCCACACTCGGCCTTCATCAATTCGTCAAAACTACCAGTTAAGTGCTCCTACTGGCTTACAGCACCCAACAGCTTCTGCTCCATGTAAGCAAATCTCACCCCCTCCATCTCTCTGGAGGCACCTTCTCTCCATATTTCAGGAGGATGGTTTATCCTTACAGCCTCAGTTATCTGATGGGTCCATAAAAGCAATTGAATTTACTTTGCCCAGCTTTTTCTTGTTGTAAGGATGAGAATGATGATTTCCATCTTCTGTACAGGTCAGAGCTGAAATTGAAAGTCAACATAACTTTTTCAAATAGTAGTATATTTTGCCAAGTTATTTTGCAGAGTGCTTGAAAAAAATTTATACTCTCACTACCTATGAGTGAAATTTCCTGTTTCCTCACACCCTTACCTACTTGCCAGCAATTGCTATTATTATTATTTTTTTTATTTTTTGGAAAACTAGTAGTTGTTTCAACTGCTAGTTTAATTTTAACTACTATTTTAATTTTAAGTGTCTGAGTATGTCTTTCTGTGAATTAACTAAACAGAGTGTCTCATATAAATTTTCTGTTCAAAATTTTAACCATTTTTCAATAGTGTCTATCTTTTCCCAGTCTTTTTCTGTTTTCATTTAAAAAAAAAACTTTACCCAATATTTCTTTATTCACTGGGGATTATACATTGATATCAATTAAATTTTCAATGGTTTTCTTTCTGATTTGTGTTTTTGGGGTTTTCTTTAAAGTTTTTTTAGCCTGTTTTCTTATGTTTTATTTTAATTCCTTTAAAGTTTATTTTTTCATATTTAGTTCTTAATGCATGTAGCACATCTTTTTCTTAATAAGCCACAGATTTTTTTGAGTGTGGTGATAGAAGTAATAATATTTATACAGTAATTCATAATTCTTTAGTGTTTAGAGATTATTACCAACCAGTAATAACATTTTCATTATATACCAAGATCACATGTATGTTTTGTGGTTTCTTGTAAGCTTTCTTTTTTTTTTTAAATTACATTCTTGTAAGCTTTCTAACATGATTTATCTATCCCCCTTTTTTCTGTGATAACATTATATTATTTTAATCATTATAAATTTATAATGAGATGATATCTGGTAGTTCTACCTCATTCTATTTTAAGAATTATCTTCACTACACTTGACATTATATGTTTCTATATAAATTTTAGAATTAACTTGTCTAGATTTACCAAAAACATCTTTTTGAAATGTTAATTAGAATTTTATTAATTTTATAGATTTATGTGTGAATATTTAAAATCTTAAAATATTATTTTTTCTACTCATAAACATGTTGTATATTCTAATTTATTCATATAGATCTTCTTTTTTTTACATTCTTCCATACAGGTCTTGCTTCTACTTTTGGGGTTTGCTCTTAATAATAATTTTGATTGCTCATTTGAATGGGATATTTGTTTTATGTAATACTTTCTCCAACTTATTATTTTTGAAGTATAGAGGTACTACTGTATTTTCCTAGAGTTATCATGCTAGCTGAATTCCCTATTCTATTAATTTGACTATAGACACAATTATATCTTCTCTTTGGACAATGATTTTTCTGGGAATAATGCCAGTTTTGTCTCTTTCTGTCTGGCTCTTATAAAATTTATTTTTCATTTATTTCATTTTCTTTGGCCTCTACCATAATTTTAAATAGTAGAGTGATCCTGACTTTGTCCCAGACTCAAATGGGTCTACTTGTAAGAATTTATCATAGAAATATTGAGATTTTTATGGTTAGTTTTGTAAATGTTTCTCATTTTCTGAAAAAACAAGTATTTTTAGTGAAGAATTATGTGCAGATGCACACACCTGTTGTCACTCTGTATTGGAAACTTCTCTAAGGATCCTGGTTTGCATTATTTAGTTTTATTTTCACAACAAATTTAGGGAGTAGGCACTATTATTGTACTTATTTTGAAGCTGAATAAACCAGTGTACACCTGTAGTAACACAGCTAGTAAATCAGTGAGCAAGAATTTAAATCTAGCAAGATGTCTTCCCGCAATCTTCTGTTCTCAACCACCATACAATAGTGCCTCCTCTAAATTCACAAATATTTACATCTGTTTTAGATGAAATTTTAGTTGTGTTAACCTTAATATTTTTCTTAATATTTAGTTGTGTTGACCTTAATATTCTTGCCCTGTTTTTCCCTACCTTGATCATGTTTTTATTTTTGAGAGAGGAATATTAAATCTCTTGCTATGATTGTGTGTGTGTTAGGTTTTTTTTTTTTTTTTAAGATTTTATTTATTTATTTGAGAGAGAGCATGAGTGAGGAGAAGGTCAGAGGGAGAAGCAGACTCCCCATGGAGCTGGGAGCCCGATGCGGGACTCGATCCCCGGACTCCAGGATCATGACCTGAGCTGAAGGCAGTCGTCCAACCAACTGAGCCACCCAGGTGCCCCATCAGTTTTATAACATAAATAATTTTTGTGTGTGATAGTGTAATGCTCAGAATGTAGTCATGGATCACACATTCTCACTGTCCTCTAGCTTTAGGAATTGCTTTAGAGAAATTGCACATCACTATGATTCTCCACCTTTCTTTTTTTTTTTTTTTTAAGATTTTATTTATTTATTCGACAGGCAGAGATCACAAGTAAGCAGAGAGACAGGCAGAGAAAGAGAGGGGGAAGCAGGCTCCCTGCTGAGCAGAGAGCCCGATGCAGGGCTTGATCCCACGATCCCAGGATCATGACCTGAGCCGAAGGTACAGGGTTTAACCCACTGAGCCACCCAGGTGCCCTGATTCTCTACCTTTTGTGTGAGATCTGATTTTTCTTTCTGGAGCCTTTTAGGGTTATATTGTTTTTCTTTGACGTTCTGAAATTTTAATATAATATCCTTTGGGTGTGTGCATGCATGTGTGTGTGTGTGTGTGTTTGTTTGTGTGTACATGCATGTGTATACTTGTTCATTGTTCGGTATATGTCATGAGCTCTTTTAAACTAGAAAATCAGTATTTTAGTGCTGGGATTTTTTCTTCTATTATTTTTTGATAATTTTTTCCTTTCCATTTCTTACTCTCTCTCTTTCTGGAAATACTAAGGTCAGATGCTGGGTCCAAAAAAACATCCTCTAATTTTTTCTGCTACTCTTCTCTTAAGTTCAAATCTTTGTCTTTTTCTTAGACTTTTTACTGTTTTCTCCGCTATATCTTCAAACATCCTATTAAATCTTATTTTAGTTTTCATGTATTTTTTTCTTATCTGTTGAAAATTCCTTTACAAATTATTTTCTTGATTCATTGAAATAATGCTTTTTCTTATCTCTGTGTGTGTGTGTTTAATTTTTTCCCATAATATGCATTGCTCTGTTTCCTCTGAGTTCTTTCTTTTTCTATTTTTTTTCCTTCTTTTAATTTATTGCAGGGATTTCCACCAATAACAAGGGATCTACTCCTCATTCCTAAATAAGGAGATGCTGAAATGTTGAAAGCTATGTTGTGTACATGGTAATAGCTGATAAACTTTATTAGAGGAAAAACTGAAAAAGGATCTAGAAGTTTCTTTTGGAGATGACTGAATGTTAATGTCTGTAGGTCTTTTCTCTCAGATGATTCTATCTGCTATTGGGGGTTTAAACCTAAACCCTGGGGAACAAAGAAAATGAGGGAAAGAAGTCTTATTGTTCAATGTATAGTTGTTGACTTGATCTGCCTTCTGGTGTTTTCAGTGACACTGAATGCCAACCCTCACCTACACCTTGCATCTGGGTGTCCTAGAAAAACAATCATCCTTTCCAGAGTAAATTTTTTCTTTTGCTACAGTTGTGGGAATGGGAGGAAAAGGGGGAGATCTGGAATGTAGCTCCTCTCGTCTCAATCATTCCTTCTGACTAAGATCCATTTCTCACTCCACTTTCTCCTACTCAGTGTTTCTGGTTTTTGAGCTTTCAGCATTTGGGGACACAAATCAGTTGCTTCCCTTTGGATGTCCTTTTTTATTTTTTATTTTGTTTTTAATCTTTTTAAGATTTTATTTATTTACTTGAGAGAGTGAGCCAGAGAGAGCACCAGAACACGGGGAGAAGAGTGGGGAGCAGAGGAAGAGGAAGAAGCCAGCCTTGCTGGCTCCTCTCATCAGGGAGCCAGATGTGGAGCTGAATCCCAGGACCCCAGGATCATGACCTGAGCACAAGGCAGACACTTAACCTACTGAGCCACCCAGGCACTTTATTTTTTAGCACTTAGAGTTCTTTATCTGTGGTCATCTTGTCATTCTCTTTGCCCTTGCAGTCAAATGTAGTTTTTTAAAGTCACTTTAGTTGGCTTTCTGTGTAGAATGGAGATAGAGACATGGCTACATTTAGCATATTTAAGCAAATAAAAGCTATCTGATACATTTTGAAATATTTATTTTATTTTACTTTCCTATTCTTTTCATGTATTCTCAAATGTGAAGTATTCTACTCATTTCTATATCTCTGAGTATCTGTAACACACTTCTCCCTTTTTTCTAACACACTTATTTCTAAGTAACTTTCTTCCTGCCATATGAAGAGTGAGCTGCCCTTTGTTTAGACTCATTGACTTTCTCTCAGGATATGTTTGCTTCTGTGCTTTGCTTACTGCTTCCTCTGTTGACTTCTGAGATAATTCGATATGTGCACTGATTTTTTATAAGCAGACTTTTAGGGGGTTAGTTTCAAACTTGTCTCTTTTCAGTCCCTTGTTAATTTCATATCAGTTTTTTACATGAGTTTCTTGCCTAAGGGTTTTCCCTGTGCTGTTGAAATTCCAGTTCCTGCAAGGGAAGCACCATCCATCTAAGCCTGGGTAAGTAGCGCCTTGACAGAACACATGGTTATGTGGAAAATGGAAATTTTGTGCGTGGGACAACTTTTCCCAAATTCTAGGCTTTATGCAGGGAGCCCATTTTTAGCTCACTACTCCTTCCACCTCCTTCTGGCAAAAGCTCTGGGCTCTAGCCCCAGAAAGAGCAACAGTGATACAAGCCCATCCCCTAAGGTGCATATAAGGGCTCACTGCCTCCTTGTTTCCTTGGCCTTCCATTGTCACTTCCTGTTTGGGGATGAGCTTGCTACTCCTATAGCATCTGGATATTCCCTTTCTACATTCAAACTCTGATACATTTTTTTCTCATATTTCATCTAGTATTTCTGTTGTGGAAGAGGGAGGGAATATCCAGAGCTCTTAACTTACAGCTCATCAGCCGTATGTGTGTGTGTGTGTGTGTGTGTAATGCTCATTTTGTGCTATGAGCCATCCCACTACAGGCACAAAGGAGCCCTGAGACACTTTACAGGTTTATAAATAAAAGGAAAAATTCTTCCAATGGAGTAAAAGTGATCATACGAGAACAACCTGAGCAAAAGAGAAATTGGAAATGTCTATTATTTACATGTATGGAGGGCCACAGAACACCCCCTAACAAAATACCTTCCCTGCAGGCTACTCAGATACAAAATCCCACTCACACTGAATTTTTGTTTTTGTTTTTAAAGTTAAGTGATCTTAATCCAGTGTCTTAATAAATGGCCTTGGGGGGGGGGGAGTTCATGTGAGTCCCAAAATTTTATGCACAACTGTGTGGACATGAGATTTTTAAAATTTTTTTAGATTAAAATTATCTATTGTGTCTATCTTTTCCTAATATACAAATAATCCTATAGTTCAATATACCCATTGCTACTTCATCCTGATCCTTTACATGTATTTGTTCAGCGAATGCAGGACAGAAAAAGGGAACGCTGGAGGGAGTTGGTTGAGAGAGGGAACAGTGAGTGGGATTCCAGAGATAAACCCGTCTGTCCCTACAACACATTGCTGTGTTGAGAAAAGTTAACCAAAGAACAGAAGAAAATTAATTTTCCAAACCCTATCTGAAGAAAGTATCCTCCGTGTTATGGCAATGACAACACTTGCATGTCCTTGTTCAGTGGAGGTAATGGGTGTTAATACACACGAGAAGATCTAAACTGTGTTTTTGAGCATGAAGCAAAGAAAGGAAGCCAGGGATCGTCCACAGATGGCCTTCCCCTATTAACCCATTTAAAAATGATGGGGGGGAAAATGTGAACACAATTTTCAGATCAACTTCCCAGCAGACCTCAAGGGAGCCTCCAATTTTATCCCATCTCCATTAGACTTCATGGAAAGACACATGACTCTTTTGTCTCTCACAATAAGAACCAGGCTCCTCAGACAGATGATGCAAGAGGCAATTACGTGCACAGCAATTGCTTCCACAGCTTGGAAGAGAAGTCACGGGGGTCTAAACTAGCCGAGCAGCTTTGCAAAAAAGTCTCTCAATCCGGGCTGTAATTGACGACAGAAGCCCATCCACCACTCACAAGATGCTTTCCAGTTGGAAGGGAAGGGACAAGAAAGCAGGTAAACTGCCAATCCCTGGGCAGGCTGAAGCAGGTTTTGTAAGGAGCCACACTGTCGCTACTGGAGAATAAATCTTCCCTGCCCATCGAGAGGAGGCGTGGTCGAAACAGATGAAGTGGCAGGCACACTGTTAAGTAGATTCAGTCCCTGATGCCTTTTCAAGTATTTCTACCAGGTTTCCCCCAACAGAATCTGCTGCCAATCAACGATTCACTGAGGAGGTACTCTAAGAGGGAAAATAAATCATATGTTGCTTCTCTAATTTGGAGGGAGATGGGAGAAGAAATGCTTGGCGGGAGGTCAAGGAACTATATTAACAAATAAGTCAATTTCCTAACTAGTGAAATATCCCTTTTGGAAACTTCCAGTCTAGCTTCTCTGTACACATACCCTGCCACCCCCAACTTTTTTTTTTTGTTCTCTGCTGACTATCTACCATTTCTCTAATGTCCTTATTTCCTATAGTAAATTAATGAAACAGAAGTTCTCTGAAATGAAGTCAGTATTCAGAGGAAAGACACCCCAAAGCGACTTGAAACTAGCTGGTACTTTGGAAACACATTCAGAGCCGCTCAGGAAAGTACAGGTCATTGTTCCCATCTTGTAAGCTCTGCACAAGGGCTCTCGTCCCCCTCATCCTGTAAATTCTCTTTCCCGTAAGGGCACTAGTCATGGATGGCAAGTCCAAGACAAAGGCTGGGCCACAGACTCCATTTTGAAATAGGTTAAGCTTGTTACTAGAGCGTGGTCTCTGCTTTCTGTCCAAGCTTGGACTTTCCTCTCTGGATTCCAGCATCTGTGCTTTCCAGAATTAACTGCTGGCCTGATCCACCTGTCTATCCCCACCCCAACTCACCAACCCTGGGCTGCCTTAGACCAGAGCCTTGTTCATTACAATGTTGGGGATGTACATTTCTAGAGCTGTGGTAAGATAGCCCTTCTTATGGCTCACATGGCATTTTCTATCTGGCTGTCAGCCCTACCCCCAATCACTTACTAGCTTTGTGATCCTGGGGCAGTTTTGATGTTTCTTTGAGCCTCATTTTCTCACCTGTAATGTGGAGATGGTAATAATTATGACTCTACTTTGAAAATTAAATGCACTAATGTGTGATGTATAAAATATTACACACAGATGCCTTGACAAATTCAGTAAATAATACTATTTTTAAAAATTATTTATTTTTTCATTTATTATTTGTCAGAGAGAAAGAATGAGCAAGAGAGTACAAGCTGGGGCGGGGGTGGGGGTTGGTGCAGCAGGCAGAGGAAGAAGGAGACTCCCTGTTAAGCAAGGAACCCACTGATGCCAGATGATCTCAGGACCCTGGGATCATGACCTGAGCTGAAGGCAGACCCACTGAGCCACTCAGGCATCCCAGTATATAGTACTATTGTTATTTTTGTTGTTACTGTTGAAAAAGAGTATTAACACCAATAAAAGATTTCTTAATGGTAGTCCCTTAAAAATCATTAAGGGAGGTACTAGATGGAAAGAGCTATCTGTCATAGGCAAAGTTCATTTTTCATGATCTAACGGGGCACTTCTGTGATAATGGGCAGATTTGAAATTGGGTTTGTCTCAGAATTTCTAGGGTGTATGATCGTCATGGTAATAGGAATAATAGTAACCTCTATGACCATGAGTGTGTTATTTATAACATTTCCAATTTTAATGATTTTGCTCTTGATTACATTTATTTAATTCCATCATTCAATCAATATTTCATCAATTGCCAGCCCCTGAATTAGATGTTGGAGCCCCAGAAAAGAATATCCCACAGTTCCTGCCTTTAAGAAGTGTATGGTTCTACCACAAAGTCGACAATTCAACAAAAAATTTCAATGTGAGTCCAATATTGAATAAGCTTGTTAATGCCTGTACAACACAGTGTTTCTATGCAGGATCATGACCTTGGCGGCCCTACAGCTCATCCTCAAGGGAATGTTCTTATTAAGTGGCTCAGCCTTCCCAGAGGGATGTCAGCCAAACATTTCTCACTGGGTTTTAATGCTATTTGCAGTAGCAGCACACACATCTGTCAGCAATATAATCCAGAGATCGCCATTCCTCACTCGATATGGTTCAAAGGCTCATGTAAGAGTATGGTTTAAAAAGCACATAGCCTATGATGTCTAACAATTTTCTAAAATGGATTGTTGACTCAAGCAGGATCAACAGAGAACCAGGAGTGTTGACTCCGCCCTTGTGGTAATTCAGTGGCTCCTATCCTTTATCCTTGGTCCATCATCATTGGCTGACACTGAGAATCGTGATAAAGTTACAATCCTAGAAAACATTATTAGGTCAATTAAAAGATAGTTTGGAGCTGCACCTTGGACTACCCTTTGCTGGAATGTCTTCTTTTTCATGACGACCCTGTGCCTCTTGAAAGAATAAATATACCCCCTCTTGCTCAGTTAACATCTCCAGCCACTTGACCATCTCTCTGCTCCTCTTTGGGGCTAGGCTTCTGGGAAGAGTTGACTTTGCATCCTGTCTTTACAGCCTCACCCCTACTCATGCCCCATCTAGTACAGTCTGAGGAAAGTTCAGTGATATGGAAGGTGAACATCAAAAGTTCAATATCTACCTCATAACATTTCACTTGATGTTCACTTTTTCCTTTCATATGTTTAGAGAAATTTCTGGGGCTTTATGGTTTAGGTCAACAATTTGGTTTCTGGCTATTGCTGTTGCATTATTTTGCTATTTTTAAATTTTTTCATATTCATATTTTTAATGTTTTCTTTTTAGCTTTCCCCCTCTTCTTTTCCCCCAACACGCCTTTTTGTTTTATGGGGGAAATAGGCTCTTAAACCTTTCTTTGGATATTGATTTGATTTTTGATTTTGCTCATTAGTTCTTTTTCATTTTTCTCCCCTAGGGCTATCATTCTTTTTATTTTTCTTAAAACTCTTTCTTGCAAACTCCGGGTTTTCCTCGCATGCTCTGTGACTTTCAGTTACCAGAGTATATAAAAAACTAGCTTGATTAGTGTGGTAGGTGGAGTGAGTCTTTTTCTCCCCATCATGTGTATGTGTCTCCTAAATGGGACCCTCCCCTGAACAGGAGAAATACCTGAGCTTTGTGCAAGTCAACTGCTTCTTTCCAGAAGCAATCTTTTCCATTTCGTACTCTGGCAGGGAGCAGGCAGGGAGCTCAGGGACAAGCAGGCAGCAAGGACTGACTCTCAGGTGGTAACATTTAATGTATCATTTACTCTCCTGGGTGCCAAGATCTTGTTTTAATTTCATCTGGATCTTGTTTTAAAGACTTCAATTATCTCATGGTCTTTCCTGTTGCTCTTTCAGACCTCAGGACTTATACCATGAATGTTCTCCAGGATGCTATTTCGAGTTGTTTAGGAAAGAGTTCATGGGATTCTACCTAGTGAGAAAAATGTTGCAGCCAGCAACATTTGGTGATGTTGGTGATGGAAAGGGGTTGGTGATGGAAAGGGGTTGCCTTATCCAGCTGATCTTGAAACAGAGGTTTAACCTTGAACCTGGATGAATGCATCCAGCCCACATCTGCTCTGAATGTCAGTTAACCTCACCTTGGTGTCCATCAGACGTGTATTGGGAAGACGGGCTCTTCCCTGTGCAGCAGCTTTTGCCTGTGGGTATTTGTGGATTTCTGTGAGTTTCTCTACTTCAGTTGTTTTCCCACTCAAACTCTTTTAATTTTCTACCATTAAGAAATAGCTCCAAATCTCCATATCCATTCATGGTATCCATTTAAATGGTGAGCACACATGTTTATTATATATTTTTAAATATCTTTGCTGTTATTTGTGTGCGAGTCATATTTATGTGAGAATTTTGGAAGGATGGGGATTAAATACATGAGCTCAGTTCTACCATTATTTATTGGAAACTCCTTTCCTGCTGCAACTCTCTCTCTTACAGCCTTTCTGCCTTCAGGATTCAAGACACTGGTTGCACAAAGCTGTCTTGACATGTTGAATGCAGCCCTATAGTCACCATGATGCATTGTGGCCCAATGTGAGATATAAATGAGTTCATTGAAACCCATGAGAAATGCCGATAGTCAGGTATGGATGCTCTGTGAGAAAGGGGGTCAGTGTGACCAGCTGCAGCGGTGGATATGCACAGAAGAGGCAGCACAATGGTCTTTACAAAAGGAACAACTGAGCTAATTCTTGAAGAGAAAAAAGGCACTGACTCACAAAGAAGACTCAGGAGAGAGAGGATCGGGTGAATGAAGGCATAAAGTGAGAAAGTACTACACACAATGGAATCCATGAATAATTCCATATGACTGGAGGGGAAGGAGTGTGTAGGGGAATGAAGCAAGATGCAAAGTCAGAAGCCAGATCCTGAAAGGCTTTGTCTATTGTGCTAAACAGTTTGGAATTTACCCTAAAGGCAGCAGTGACTCAGTCAAGGATTTTAAACATAGGGACAGCGTGATTAATCAAGGCTAACATTTAGCAAGGATGTGCCGGGCAATGTTCTAAGTGTTTCACATGGATTAAGTTATTTAATCCTCATGACAATCTGATGAGACAGATGCTATTAATATCCTCATTTTTCCGTGAAGAAATCGACTATAAAACATAAATTCTTCATGTGTGTACTGATGGATCTTGAAATTCTAGTGCTGGTCCTGGCATAAGGAACGCGCGTTGAATGAATGAATGAATGAATGAACGAGACACAGAGATTATACTCCCAGTGAAAGGCAGAACCAGGATTTGAAAAGGGGTGGCCTGATCCCAGAGCCATCACATAACCGCTATCATTGTGTCTACATTAAAAAAAAACAAAACGATAATTTGGAGTAGAAGGAGAAGAGTCTGGAATCTGACAGGTCTGGGAGCAACCTCACAAGAGAATTGAAAGCATTTACAGTGTTCCTGAAAGTGTAATCATTGAATGGTAATTTAAGCAAAAACACTGTAAAAATACTGTATGTTTACTTGTTTGTTGTTGTTTTTTATTTTTACTCACTTCTTCCACTAGAATCTATTCTCTATGAGGTTGAAGATTTTGTTCATTTGTTTAGTGTTGCAACCCTGGCACTTCACAGAGTTTCAGGCATAGACTAGTTGATCAGTAAATATTTGTTGAATAAATGAATAAGCAAATGGTTACATGTTTTCAAACACTGCATCCTGGATCAGATCTCCCTTTTGATGACTCATGATCCACATTAACATATTAATGATAAAGAAACCTGATCAATTTTTTAACCTCATGTTCCCAAATTTCACTTACCCTCACACCCTTTTATTCCTAGAGTCAGTCTTTTTCTTAAAATTGTTACATTGGAATTAGAGAGACTTTGGAGAAAGCTTCCTTCAGGAAGTTTCTACTCAACCTGTTGTTATAATGACAAGTTGTTTTATATCTGACAAAATATCTATATGGTACCCACTGTTAATAAGGCAAAGAAATGGTCTTAGATAATGACATAACAACGCTGGGGGAAAATTGTTGCCTGGTGGATTCAGTCAGGTGAGCAACACTGACCAGTAGGCCTGTGTAGTGTGTAGAGATTCAGTTTCCAAGGACACAGATGTGAAAAAAGAAGAGATGAATACCCACAATTCTACCTAAGTCTACATGATGATATGAGTTAATATGATGTTCCTGGGTCTGTTTGTTTCACAATCCCTTGCCTTTCCCCTGCTTCTGCCTCAAACCATTTATCTTTGGAGGAAGGTAAATCTGGTGGCAGCGCTTCCAAGGTCCTCCTGTCATCTAGCTTCCAGTTGGGTTCAGCCAATGGAAGGCCCTGGCAAGAAGAGGGTGGGAGACACCAGGACATTTTTCTCCCTTCTTTACTGTCTTAGGTGGGTTCTCCAGTAACACTGCCCCATTTCCTGCTGTAGAAGACCATGATGGTACTGGTTTGTTTGGGATGACATCAGTGCCTTGGGATATCAGAACATCACATCCTCCTATGACAATCATGGCTCAGGGTGGTGGCTTCCTGATGCTAATTCATTACCCCTATTTGGCTTCTGAGGTTTTTCATTACCTCTGAAACCAATACTTTGCATTAAATTCCTTCAGCTTGGGATGCCTGGGTAGCTCAGTCATACAACTCTTGATTTCAGCTTAGGTCATGGTCTCCAGGTTGTGAGACGGAGTCTCACATTGGGGTCCATGGTCAGCGATCAGCAGGGAGCCTGCTTGAGTTTCTCTTTCTCCCTCTCCCACTGTCCCCACCCCTGTTCTCTCTCTCTCTTTGAAAGTTAAATAAATCTTTAAAAAATAAATAAATGCCCTCAGCTTTCAGTACTTAGAGTTGTTTTTATTTTCTTAGTCATGCTTTCAATACCCAGTCAACAACAACAAAGAAATGAAAGAGTATTATTGGATCATCTTTTTAAGCTTCAAAATGGATGGTTTAGCTACAAGATGAACTTCATCTTTGAGAAATGTGAAGGTTCTGTAAATTGCATTTTCTAAAGTATGGCCCAAGGGTCATCTGCTTCAGAAATCTCTGATAAGGTGAATAAAAATGTGTATCATTGGGCTCATCTTTGGCCTGCTAACTCTAGAGTAGGTGTCTAGGGAATCTGAAATTACAACCAACTCTTTATGAGAATCTTATAAAAAAAAATCAAGGTTGAGATCAGGGGTCTACCATCTTTGATCTTCCTGAGAAAATTTTGCAGAGAAGTGACATGATGTGTGACTTAAGATATTCTGAAAAGTTTTCCATTTGCTCTATTGCAGGAAATGCCATCTGTCAAATCAAGAAATTTAGATGAATTTGGTTAATTTTTTGATTAATTTTTAAAATGTCACATTTTTTGGATCTTCCAGATATAATCTTAAGCAGGGATGAATATGTTTTACACACTTCACAATCCACAAAATCATGGATATATGAAATATAAAACTATGTGCACACTAAAATTTCATGACTTTCTTGCTAGACTAGTGAGTACCAAATTTGATTTTAGACCCTAAGGAAAGTTAACTTGTGTAAGGGGTATCAAGTATTTTAAATACATTTTCAATAAAAATGAGCTTTTAGAGATTGCTTGAAATACGCTTTGTCCAACACTTCCAAGAGACACTAAACAGATAGTTTGCTTTAGTTATAAAATAGGGTAATAACTTTTTCTTAGCTTGGGTTTCCCTAAAAGGCAAAGCTTGAAGCAAGCACTTGGGTGCAAGTAATTTGTTTTGAGAAGTGAATTCAAAGAAGAAAAATGGGAAAATCCAAACCAAGAGGGTGCTGTCGAGTTGACTCTGGCTAACAAGAGCGGGGACCAGATTCTAGTAGGAAAACCTTGATGAGACACACGGTCTTCATGCTTCCAGGACTGTGTATTGGTTGCAATAACTGAATTGTCTCTGTACCCATTCCAGGCAGTAGTGGCCAAGTTACCTGGGGGCAAGATACTGAGGGTTTATAGCTGTTGCTTAATAATGGCTTCTGTAAAAAGGTGGGCAAAATATGATATATAGGCTGAAAGGAGTATGATACCTCTCTTTTGAGGTATTTAATAATCATCAGAAATGATTCCACACTCCCCAAGAAAAGGACTGTGGGTTTTTTTCAAATATGTGAATTATAAATATTTTATATCCAGAGATGGTTTTTGTATTTTTAGTCTGGATTATGTTTATACCTCATCTTTTCCCCTCCTGGTCTGATGGGAAACATTTATCCCTTTGTAGTTAACATGCAAAGTTAACTTGGAATGAACCCATGAAATAAAAGTAGGTTAAAATAAATTCCCTAGAAGCTATGCCTTGAAATTGTTTATTTGCTAACTGGAGAAAGTCTTGTTGGATACTGAACAGATTATAAAGTTGCCACTGAAAGGGCTTCTAGGGATAGGGTGCTCTTAAATCATCCTGATAGCAACGTAAGCTATGGCATAGGGAACCATTTGAAAAAGTGCGAGACGTGTCCCCTCACACTTTCTTAGAATAAGCACCATGACTCATCTTTTTTTCTTTTCTGGATGGTTTCAAAGTCCTCCATACCAGTTTCTACCCCAGCTCCCCTCCATGTTGCTCACATTTCTCACCATACCCACCCTTCACCTGCATTATTTTGTTTGGTTTTGATTTGGTTTGTTTTGTTTAAACAGGAAATGAAGGGAAGAACATTGTCTACCTTTCCTCTTATTTCTGCTAGTGTAGACCCATCCTTATGTACTTATACCCAACCCTGTATTCTTCCAGAAACCATTTAGGCTGTTGATGCTGATTTATGATCTGGCTCTTGTATACTGGTAAGAACATAGACCCCAGACTTTGTCAATCCTGGATTTGAACCCTGCTCCAATACTTATAGGCTGGATGAATTTGAAATACCCCTAATTTATTTGGACCTCATGCTACCTCCTATGAAACAGGGTTAGTAATATCTCTCTTCTAGGGTTATAATGAAATCTGAATGAAGAAATAGATGGAAAAGGGTTTAACACAGTGCCTGACATCTAATAAACATTTCATAAACGGTCTTTATCATTATTATTTAGTGCTGTTCTTCATCTCTATCTTTAGATGTTATCTATGGGTTTAAGAATAAATGTATAGACAAGGTCCTGGTAACAGAGACTTAAAATCCCTCTTGTAGACTGCCTTTTCACTAAGACTCTTTGACCTGTAGTGTTAATGAAATACACACGTGAAGAAATGGAAACAAAACTGAGTAAGTGTTGTTAACAACAGTTGTAGATAGCAGAAACGGTTCTTAGAAGAAGCCTTGAGGCAAAACCTCTGGTCTTCTACTTAATTAGGAAAAGGGAATAGAGAGCCGACCTGCCTTAGATGAGAACTTCAACTGTGGACAGTTTTTAATTGAATTTCTCAAAGTTGGAAAGAGCAGTAGCTTTTGTTGCTGTCTCTGCAAAAATTTAAAAAGAATGCAAGCTTCCTATGTGCACAATGAGGAAATGGTTATTGGCTTTCTTTTGTGCTCTGTAATCCCACCCAAAGTGCAGTCAATACCGCGCAGTGCAGCAATAACCTTTTGCTTGAGTCGGTGGTTCGGACGCACAACATGAATGCCCATGGAATGTGAAGTTGTGCTCCACCGTCTACCCAAGATCGTGGAGTGTATGCATGAGCCACACATGTGAATAAACAAAAAGGTTTTACACCACAGAGGAGACAAAGAGCTTTGAAATTTCTTATTTTTTTTATTTTTACTTTTTTGTTTAGATTTTTTTATTTATTTGATTGAGAGAGAGAGAGAGAGAGCTGGGAAAAAGGCAGAGGGAGAGGAAGAGCATCTCAAGCTGACTCTGGGTTGAGCAAGAGCCAAGCCTGACCAGGGGCTTCGTCTCACAACCCGGAGATCATCACCTGAGTGGAAATCAGGAGTTGGACACTCAACAGAGCCACTCAGGGGCCTCTAGGTTTGAAATTTCTCAAGCACTTACTAACATAACTTGGACGTAATATCAGGAAGGCAGGACAGGACTATGGTTGGAGTAGGGTGAGCAGAAAATTAGTCAATGGCTTTTGACTCTACTGGGAAAGACACCATAATATAAGGAAGGGTGGGCATTTTGAAATGCAGGAAAGTGATTTAGAAAGCCAGAATTCCACAGGGTTTATTTAAAGACTTCCCAGGAGAGAAAGCCACTGGATTTGATAAGCAAGAGTGTGGCCATCATAAAGGTGTTCTCTTCTAAGGAGCAATGTGAACCTGAACTTCATGGGTAAAAATCTCCGCAGACAGCTTTTTGAACTTAAGAATTGCTCACCAGCAGAGTTATGCTTAATTTTGAAGGCTTGTCATCTCCACAAAGGAAATGAAGTCTTGAAGTTATTCACATTTTGTATAGCCATCTTATCTGAACACAGACATTCTACATTATTAAAATCAAAATATAGGGATAGATGTTTTTCCGCCTGCTTGGAATGCACATCTCAGACTTGTTCCTTGATGATCCATCTTATCCTTTCCAGCAACCCAAGAAGCATTTCTTGCCAGCCTCTAAAATCATGCCAGCCTCTAAAATCAGTCCACCCCATGACTGATAACTTTCATCGCTCAGCGTGAATTTCCCGGTAGCAATTTCACAATCTGACATAACATTATTGTGCATTTATTTTTGCTTGTGTACTGCATGTTTTTTGTACAAAAATGTAAATTCCGTGCAAGAGAAGGCTCTGCCTCTCTTGTTTAAAGCTGTGTCCCTGGTATTCAAGAGTGAATGGTGCATAGTGACCAAACATAAATATTCATTGAGTAAATGAATTAGAAAATGAATAAATGAAATATTGTACTAGATGTGTGGTTACATTTTTTCTGCTGTCATACCCAATACTAGCAAATTAATTGTATCGAATTGTCATCTTTTGTATTCAACTCAACCATTTTACCACTTAAAATAGTCTTCCCACCTTCTCCCTGAGAGGTGCCTGGAGAGTGCCGTGTTCCCTGAACATTCATGGAGACACATTCATGGCAGGGGGACTTTTTAGTACTTTCTAATGCTAATGCAGATGGTGATGATGATACCAACCTCCAGACTTGTCATGCATTATCTCATCCAATCCTCACAGCCCAAAGGAGGTCAGCATTACCATCCACACGTCAGCAATTGGAAAACTCAACTCCTCAAAAGTACAATAGTTTGCCCCATGTTGCAGAGTGAGAAAGTGTCAGGGGAAGGTCCTTCTGTTCTCTAAGTCCAGATTGTTTCCAAAGAATATCTCCACTATATTGCTTCCGTTCCAGCTTAATTCCAGTCTTCTTGCCCCTACAACCTTGAAACGTTTCTGTGAATAAAACTAAATCAACAAAGCACCACCGAACATGGCAAAAGTTAGTCACCATGAAAACTTTTTCCAACTTAAATACCACTAAGTTTGTCTTAAATATATAATTCTTCTTCACATTTTCTTAAATATATAATTAAAACTATTAGCATTCTTGGGGAGCCTGGGTGGCTCAATTGTGTAAGCATCTGCCTTCCACTCGGGTCAGGATCCCAGGGTCCTAGATTGAGTCCTGTGTTGGGCTCCCTATTCAGCAGGGAGTCTGCTTCTCCCTGTCCCTCTGTGTGCATGCTCTCTTGCTTTCTTTCTATCAAATAAAAAAATAAAATCTTAAAAAAAAAAAAACTATTAGCTTTCTCTTCCTAAGTTAGCTCTTCACTGATCATTATAGGAAAATGCAACCCTTTGGCCATTTGACCCATTACATGTTTGAATGCATTACTTAAACCAAGCCAATTTCATAGGCCTGCACTCTCCAAAATGGTATCCACTAACCATATGGGATTATGAGCATTTGAAATGTGGATAGTCCAAATCAAGATGTAATCTAAGTGTATCATTGAATCATGAAGACTTTGTATGTGAAATGTATGTAAAATATTCATTTTATGAATTCATTCAAATGTAAAATATCCCAAGAATTATTTGAATGCATGTACAAATGTTAATAGTTTAGATTTATTCGATTAAGAAAAGATATATTGTTCAAATTCCTCTCACGTACTTTTTTGCGTGGTTAGTAGATATTTATAAATTACATATGTGGCTCACATTATGTTTCTGATGAGCAGCCCTGGCCTCTGTAGTATTAGTGGTATCTCTTCTTCCCATTACCTTTAAGGAACCCTGTTATATTTACAGTGTATCATACTCTGTTCTGTAATCTGTCAACTGCCATCCATTTTTATTTTTGGAACATATACCTAGCATCGGGTCTTCATGAGATTATGTCCATAAGGAATGGTTCTGTGGTGGGGGCAACCCCAGCTGCTCTGTAAGGTCAATCTGATGGTCCAGAGTTGGGACTTGCTCACAACAGCTCATTGTCTGAACCAGACTTGGACTTTCTTATGTGTTCTGTATTTGCAGCCCTAATTATGACTTCCAGGGTCAGGCACTTTCAGGCAGTTAATAACCAGCTTGACTAAAAGTCCATCAGCTTTCCAGCCATTCATTAAATGCTAGGAAATGCCTTACCCCAAGGTCAATACTGCTTAGCTCAGTCATACTTTATGTTGGAGAGAAAGAACACTTTCCTCTTCATTGTCAATAGTATTGATTGGCAGTTCTTTGGGTGGCCCTGGTCATTTTTACTTGCCCTCCCTTTGTTTCCAATGGCCAAGGAGGTGACGTCATCTTTCTTTTCACAATATGGACATTATTGCAATGCTGAGAGCCCAATACAAGGAGATCCACTGTCAGACATTGGACCTCACCTCTGCATTATTATTGTAAAGTGACTCACAGGGGAAAGGAACAGAGGAGCAAGGAGGCCCATGCCATAAACCGTACAAGTCACCGGCCTGATAAACTACCATCTTTACCACTGGCCACAATGCTCCCATTAAACTCAAATAGGAGAGTAGGTATGACTAATTCTTCCCTTTACCCGCCAAAAATAAATCACAGCACCAAGCTGGAATGAGACACAGACTTTTCCAGGATGAAGAGTTGAGTTGGAGGCTGAAACATTGGAAACATTTTGAAAAGGAGCCAGGCGGCCTGAGCAGGGGATTGCTGAACAAGCTTCCCAGAGCAGATCCTTCACATAAAAGCTGATTTGTCAAAGGCAGCGGCAGTGACTTGCAGGATATGGTGGCATTTATGGGAGTTTATTAGATTTTAAATACACATTGTCCTTTTCAATAGGTCATTCATTAGTTCGTTGACACAAACCTCTGTCCTTTAAAGACCTTCACAAATTGTTCATGTTTAGGGACCATTCCAGATTTCTCTCCCAAAGCTATGTATCTAAAATTCATAGAAACTTTTTGTACAAATATTTTTGTTTGCATCTGATTCACTGAAGTTTGTTGGTGTTGGAGTCGGACACATGGCAGACTAAATTCTAATATTTCATGTTTTGGATTCTTTGTCTGTAAAATGGAGACACTGGTAAGTCATTTGTAGGGTGAAATATATGAAGGACCTATTAACAATGCTAGAGCCTTGTGGATATTATCATAGTGATTGGAGTTAGCACACAGTGGGATAAAATGGCTAAAGCTTCTTATTACTTTGGATCAGAATCAATATATTTATGTAGTCAGTATAATAACTGATTTATATGAAGCACCAAATAACTAGTTTCTTTTATTATTACCATTATTATTGCTTTTATCTAACCCTGACATTTTTGGAATGTTGGAGTGTCATTTCACATCAAAAATTCATTCAGAAAATTCATTCATTCATTCAAAAATTAGTAGAACAACGAAGATGTTCTGCAAAACACTTTGGGGCTGTTTCAGAGCATGTCTCAGCCCCATTGCTGGGGCAGACATCTGCCCTACAAACAGGCTAGGGAGGACAGAGATGAAAAAGACATGTTCTGCAGTGAGAGCCCATGCATGTAAATCCCAGTTCCATCACTTAACTATCATGTGACTTGAGGCAAGTTACTAACCTCTCCATGCTGAGGCATGGAACGCTCTCCTATAAAACAGAATCACAGTCTCAAGAAGATATTTGAACACTCGTGTTCATAACAGCATTGTTCAGAGTAGCTAAAGGGTAAAAGCAACCTGAGTGCCCATCAACAGATGAATGGGTAAATAAAATGTGGTTTATGTACACAATGGGGTATTATTGAGCTATAAAAGAAGAAAATTCTGGCACAGGCTAGGACATGAATGAACCTTGAAGACATTATGCTCGGTGAAATAAGCCAGTCACAGAAAGACAAATATTGTGTGATTCTACTTATACAAGGCCCCTGGAATGTTCAAATTCATAAAGATAGAAACTAGAACAGCAGTTGGTGGGTCCTGGGGAGAGGGATGAATTGGAAGTTGTTTAATGGGGACACAGCTTCAGTTCTGCAAGATGAAAAGAGTGTTGGAGGTGGATGTTGTTGATAGTTGGATAATAATGTGAATACATTTACTGCCACTGACTTACACTGAAAAATGGTTATGATGGTAAATTTCATTATGTGTATTTTACCTCAGCTAAAAAAGTAAAAGAACTAGAATAACAATATCAATTTCTTTACATTCTTGTTGAATGGACTAAATGGAAGAATGTCTTTCATGATGTAGCCCACTGCTGGGCACTTCAGTACAAATCAAATAAATTGTAAGTGTTAAAAAAAAGTTAAAATAACAAAACACTGACACCAGCCACCTGTGGATTTCTTTGAATTCACAACCGTTAGCTCCGAGCTGATAAGTAAAGGCTGAAAACAGGCTTGAGTAGTTCTCCAAAATCTGGAGTGACCAGGTTAGAGGTAGGCCAAGGTGAGGTTCTTTTAGCAAGATGAGACTCAATTCTGAGCACAGAAACGTTCAGCATGTAGTCTAAGAGAATCCCAAGTGGAGCCTGCAGGGGGCGACAAAGAGGAGAGAAATGCTGAATTAGTAGAAGCCAGGAAGGAAGGCCAGAGGGGAGGTGTGTGGATGGTGTCCCACTGTGGCGGGAGGTCCCTGGGTGTGCCTCCAGCCGGCCTAAAGTCCAGTCCTCTGAACATAGCCCCTGACACACAACAAGGCATTAATTTTCCCTCATTATAAATGCTTTTCACAGGCCTTCGCTCACTTGGATGTGTCTTTCCCCCAAAACTAACAAGCTTGGCAAACCTGTTCTTCCTAACAAAACATTGTGCCACTAGGAGGACTTTTTTTTTTTTTTTTTTTTTAATAATAATATTTCTTAAGCCACTGGGATGGCTCAGGACCTGTCAGGCAAGCAGGGTCTATCTCAGAGGGGATATGCTAAGCCCAGCTGGGGCTACCTAAGGTCAGGCAGCAGTGCCTCTTCTCATAGGGCTGGGTCAATTTGCTCTTTTAGCTCACTTGCACTATCCTTGCAAATCTGGCCACCCTTCCTCCTCCTGATCTAAAATATTCCAGTTTTTAATTAGTTCCAGGCCCGTCGATGTGACTGCCCCATCTGCACAATGCATTTGTGCCAATTCAAAGTCTGAAGCTGATGAACTAATACAGTCAACTGAAGACCTGTTGAAGGAGGCAAATGGAGACACACTGTTGCTGGAAAATTCTCCTGGAGAGCCTGCCAGTGCCCGGGCCCTTTCCAAGCCGTGCCTGAACCAAGGGGCTGTTATGAAACGCCTGATGACTTCTATATTCTGTCCCTGCCTCCCCAGAACCAAAGGATGGGGGATGTACACTCGAGTCCCCATAATCCTTGGGATGGGTCCATGATTAAGAACTTCTTCAAGGGTGCATTCGTGAGCAAGGGGTCATGGCCCAAACAAGCAAGGGCCAGCAGAATGGAGGAAAAATGGTTTTGTTTTGTGTTGTTTTGTTTCCAATATGCAGCTTCATTTGCCTCTGAAATCTACAGCTCAGTGTCCCCTTCCTCTTCTGTGGCTGATAATGGACTTTTGTGTCCCATGTTGTCCCTTAATAGTATTCTTTTCTACTTATTAATATAGAAAGAGGAAACTGGGGGTTGTTTTGGGGGTAAGGGTGGGAGGGATAGGTTGGCTAGGTGATGGACATTGGGGAGGGCATGTGCTATGGTGAGTGCTGTGAAAAGTGTAAGCCTGATGATTCACAGACCTGTACCCCTGGGGCAAATAATACATTATATGTTAACAAAAATAATTTAAAAATTTAAAAAATGCAAAAATATATATACATAGAAAGAGGATAAATACATATACATAAACATACATGTTTGATTTATACATACGTGTGTATACATCTATGTTTATGTGTAAAATTTGAGTTTGAATTAATGCATTTAGGTCCAGGTGTGTTCCTTCATTTTGTACTTCAGCTTCATACAAATGTTTAAGTCATCATCTCAGAAATAAAATTAAATCATTCATCTGGGAAAATTTCTCGTATTACCCTGGAGTATGTTTGGTAGAGTTCAGTTAGGTTTTTTAGACATGTCGTGGATGTTAAGTTGTCCCATTTTAAGTGCCTTCTGCAAACAAACTTTTTATTAATTTACTTGTTCTTTCACTTGATATGTACTTATTGAGTGTCTATCGTGTGTCAAGCTACATTGACTATTTCGCAGTGAACAATATAAAATGCATAGACAAAATCCCTACTTCATGGAACTTATGTTTTCATGACATTATTTACCTTTTAATTATTTTCTTTCAAAAAATGAAAATGAAGGGGCACCTGGGTGGCTCAGTGGGTTAAAGCTTCTGCTTTCGGCTCAGGTCATGATCCCAGGGTCCTGGGATCGAGCCCCACATCAGGCTCTCTGCTCCGCGGAGAGCCTGCTTCCCCCTCTCTCTCCATGCCTACCTCTCTTGCCTACTTATAATCTCTATCTGTCAAATAAATAAATGAAATCTTTTTAAAAAATGAAAATGAAGGCATCCCGCATACTTAATATTCTCCGATGATCATTGCTAGCTCATCATAATATTGTTGTTATCAATATTATTGATATCAATATGTTGATATCATTATGTTGCTCATCATCATAATATTGTTGTAACTTCTCTGAGCTCTGAGATCCTAGTCATAAACTCTGAGGGTTAGCTTTGACTGTGACTGTTTCTTCGAGGTCATTTCCCACCACAGGTGAAACAACATTGACCTCCATACCTACACCATCCTATAACTCGCTGACCCATCCCACAAGGACTTTTCGACGTTTATAACAGTTGGATCACACTTCCGATGCTGGGAGTATATGCTTTCCCAGCCTGGCAGAGATATAGATTCTGACTGAGAGTAAGGAGAAGACTAATCCTAGTCATTGAACCGAATAAAACAGAAAACAAGCGGTTTCAAAACGGCTCACTGCACATCTCTCTCTCGGGGGAAAAAGTCAAACAAAAACTCCTTGTGTTCCGGTGACACTGGTGTGCAAATATCAGAACAACACGTCTCTTTGGCCCTTCTCCTGTCAAACTGTCAAATTGTTCCCAAATGCCGTGAAGATCTGAGGTGGAAAAGGCCCTATGACATCTCTCGGGATCTCTTCCATCAACCCCTCTTCTCCTCACTGTGCCCACCATGAAGTCTCACTTCCCAGAGTACCGATAAATCCCTTCTTTTACTACTCCCTGCATAGCTTCTCCCAACCCCTGGATTTTGGACAAGTGTCCTCACAAAGCAGGGAGTGCCTATCCAAGAGAATCAGGTAGAAGGACTGACATGTTTTGTGGGGATTAACCTGTAGTAAGGCAGTCAAAAGCGCAAAAGGAAATCGGGAATGGGAGCCCATCTTGGCTTGGCCCAGTCAGGATCGGGCCGGCTTACCTATGACCTGTGGTGTTGAACAGGCCTGTCAGTTAAAACTAAACACATTTCACAGTGGCGGCCAGCCAAAAACATAAATTCTGCCAAAAACTAAACACTGCAGAAGGTCTGCCTAGTCTCAAAACATCTATGCCAGCTTCACGATACACAACGCGCGGTGGCTGTGACTTTGCAGAGCCCTGAGGGGGCACCGTGGCCTAAGAGGGTGAGTTATGGAAGCCTCCAGCTCTCCAGATTTGGGGAAGGGTCTCAGGATTTTTCTTCATCTTCTATGAAATAATCAAAGCTAGTGTGGGGTGATGACTAAGAAAAAAGGACCATGTAATTTGGAGAATAATATTCTCCCTGAAGAGCTTCAAGAAAGGAAGTTTCCAGAGACATCCCCCTCCCCCCGGCGGGGGAACCAAGAGAGCACGGATTGTGAGGAAATGCAGGGAGTCTCTGGGGGTCACCCTTTTAAGGTATTTGAGGTTCCAAGTAAGGGTAGAGTAGAGGCTTTTAAGAAGGTTGAGTCTGAGGAGATGAGGGATGTTGCTTTGTCTTATTGTCTATTTTAAAATTATGGGAGATCTAAGAATATCTCATATGGCATCAGATTTGTGGATTCGGCCTCAGAGGATAGGAATAGTGCAGTGACATTTGGGAATCACATGGATATATATACCCAATGACTTGGGAATGTGGGAATCCATAAATACAAAGGCATAAATACATTGTCCAAGAATAAATATGTGAGCATAGTTCACTGCCTTTATTTAACAAATATTTCTGAGCTATTTCTATGAGCTAGGTGCTGAGAATAAAACAATGTAGTTTCTCTCCAGGCACCTAACATTACTTGGGAGAGTTAGACAGGCAAGCAGGCTGCTAAGAGGGGTGAGATTTCTGCTATCACAGGCACAAGCACAGAGCATTGTTTTAGAAGGGTGTCAAAGAAACTAGAGGAATTTCTGGAAAGATCTGGAGGACTGTGGGAGTTAAGCCAGTGAAAAGAAAGTCTTCTAAGAACAAGAAGTGGCACCTGCAAAGTGATCTCATGGAAGGCCTATTGGAGAAGAAGACATTTGAGCAGGGATCTGGGGAAGGCAGGGGTGGGGGAGTACCCAGCCCATGGATTTCAGGAGGAAGGCCTGGGAATGGCTGCACTTCCAGTGTTCCAGGAACAATGAGGAAGGCAATGTGGCCATGGCCCATGTTTTCTTCCATTCATTCTTTGAACAAGGGGGTCTTTCCACTCAAGTGCCTGCAGCTGGATTCCTCTTTAATCCCAGATCAGAATTTTCGTTTTCTCGCTCATAACTAATGAACAGCCCTGAACTGCGGTTTTCTTGATGAGGCGTTATTAGGTACCCTAGCTTAACCATTTCTCTGGTACAAAATACACCAGCATCCTTCTCCCTCTTCTTTGCCAATGCTCTGAGTTACCAGCTTCTGTCCATAATTCTACTCTGAAGGAAGAATTCCTCAGCTCCCATGGCATCGACTGCTATTGAGGCCACGTGGCCCAGAGGAGTCCATTCTAGTTTTTCAGTCCCCTCAAAGATCCTTCTGGACCCGCAGGACAGGGTTCCTTCGAATACATCAACTTGATTCTATCTCTGGAAATTATAATTTAGATCTTCCCGGCAATCCCTGAGACCTCATGCCCCACTCTATCCATGATCTGTTGCATTCTCTTTCCAAAAGGCTCAAGACATTGAGGTCCTAGCCAGACTTTTGGTTAAAATGCTGTAAATTAGCATAGCTTAATTCAACATATGACATTTGAAGGGGATATGGATAGGAAGGGATTGTATGATAGGACAAGTGAGGGAGTCCTGGGTCACCACCCAGCCAATGACTATGGACTTGCCCTCTTCTTTCCCTATATAAATTGGCACGAGCATGTAAGTGGGGGTACAGGACTGAAACTGAGAATACTGACTGTAGTTCTCACGCGACCAGAAGATTTTCTCTAAAATCCACAAGTTCATGTGACAAGGTGGTCTAACCTGGATGGACATTAGCTATTTTCCAACAACTGGAAATTGCCTTGATTCATTTGATATTCTTTTTTTTAATTATTATGTTCAGTTAGCCAGCATACAGTACATTGTAAGTTTTTGTTGTTGTGTTCAATGTTTCATTAGTTGCATAAAACACCCAGTGCTCATCCCAATGCATGCCTTCCTTATTTGCTTTCAAAATATCAAATATTTCAATATGAAAAAAATGTAGTATTCATTTAATCTGTATAGACCCCAAATTTATGTTCCCCAGGAGCAACCTCAAATACTTGTAGATTTTTCTACTGGTACATAACCAACACATTTGATGTTTCTATTTTCAGAGATAATTTATTGTCTTCCACTAACGAAGATGAGTATTTAAATATTCTTAGATCCTCCCTCCCCATAAATACACTTCCTAACCTTCTTCCATCATCCTCGTTATCTCAAAATATGAATTCTGTATGGACAGTACTATGATTATAAATACCAGCTAATGTCCACAGAGTCACAGCAAGGCTGTATTGCAAATAAGCAAGTGGGATGAGAGATACTTTGTGGCCATCTTTGGAAACATTATGTACTCTAGGGCATAATCTCTCATTCATGAAACTTTCTTTCTTCACCAACTTGGTAATTTTCTTCACCATCATGTAGAGCATTCTGTCCCAAATGATGGCCATTAGCCATATGTGGCTATTTAAATTTAAATTGCTTGAAATGAAATTAAAAGCTCAGTAACACTAGCTGCATTTCAAGTTCTCACTTATGGCCAGAGGCTACTGAACTGTGCAGGTCCAGAACATTTCTATTATCTTAGAAAGTTCTACTTACTGCACATGGCTGATCTAGAAAGTTTGCTTGCCTTCCTTCCTTCCTTCCTTCCTTCCTTCCTTCCTTCTAAAGATATTATTTAGGGACTAGAGAGAGCACAAGCATGAGAAGAGGGAGGGGCAGAAGGAGAGGGAGGAGCAGGCTCTCTGCTGAGCAGGGAGAAAGAGAGAAAATTTCCTGGTTCATTCATAAAAGTTGCAAAACTCTGTTACCAATAACTTACAAAGGCCCACTAGTAAAATACAAAGACCAATTTTTCTCATGAATATAACTGCAAAAATATTAAATAAAATACTAGTATATCAAGTTCAACAAAATATTAAAAATAACATGGATAATATGATTCATGCCACGAATTCAAATATTTTTAAGGTACTTATCAACAATGATAAAGTAATAAGTCAAACAATAATAAACATTTGAACAAAATCTTATCCATTCTTGTTTTCCAAGCATATTTTAAAGTATAAATGGTTAAATATTTTAAAACGATAAAGAACAACGTATTTGGGATGTTAATATCATTAAAAAATAAAGGAAGGTCTTTATGGAAAATTGGGTTTGGGAATACTATTTAACACATAATAAATAACAGGTCAAAACTCACCACCACCACCAGAGTTCTTATTTGCAGAGCTTCTCAGAAGATTTTATATGCTAATATGCATGTGAATTTCCAGGAAGCTATTTAATATAGAGTTTATCTAACCATTAATCTTCTTTCCTTATCCATTAACATGCTCTGGGACTCATTTCTTTCTTGACAAGGAGGTCTAGTCCCAGCACTAAACTGTGAATTAACTTGATTCGGATGATCCAACCAATGGCATATACCATAAACAAAGAAGGAGTTACAAGTATGGTAAGAGATGATGACAATTTATCAGTTGTTTCTTATTTATAAGCAAATTACTTATTTGTTTTCTTAGTAAAACTAGGAGAATCACCTAAAAATTATGTATACTGGAAAAACAATTTCCTTCCTAATAGCAAAGAAAACAAAATGATATGTAGGTGTAACTTCAGCATAGACTGTGCAACAGTAAAGACACAAGGTAACATTACAAAGAGACAGGGGAGATCTGGAGAAATACTACAGTGTATTACTGGAAAGGAGTGGTACACAGATGTTTGTTTTCCAAAATTAATTTTAAGATCGATATCATGAAAGTCATGATGTTATTTATGTAAGAGTAAGGGGGAGAGGAAAAAAGTTTGATAATGTATCTTTAAAACACATCTGGGAGAATAAATAACTGGAGGATTGCTACTAAGAAAGTACAGAAAAGTACACAGAAAATAGATTTGCTTTTATATAAAATATAAAAATATCTTGCAAAGGTACCCTAGTAAAATAAACTAATAGAGGGACACATAGGCATAAAATGAAAATGACACTGAATTTAGAGTACATGAACAGCTCTTTCAATGTGTGTATTTGTGATATTACTAGAACACAGAGTAAAACTGTTATCACAAGGAATTGAGAAAAGAGGGAAGATTATTTCTTAGAGTCTTTTGGGGCAACTGATGTATTCTTGGAAACAAATCAAGATACTGTCCTTTTTCATAGCCCAAACTAAAATGTACATCTGACAGACCAAATAGCAAAATGTAAAACAGTGAAACCATATGGGGAGTAGAAGAAAATAAAGGGGAATGGGGATCTAATTTCTGAGATTAGTCTTTCTCATCATAACTCCAAAGAAGGAGACAAAGGAAGCTATGAAGTAAAACTTCACATATCAATTAATTTCTTAAGATTAAAAGGCCAATGCACATTGGAAAATACATGAAAAATATGAAAAGCACTTATCAAAATTAACAATACAAAAATTAATATAAATAAACTCATGACTAATTCACAAATGTGGAAATACAAGTAAAAAATATAAACCAAAAATTCAACCCAGTAATTATCAAAGAAATGTAAATTTAAAAATTAATGGTGGGGGTGCCTGGGTGGCTCAGTGGGTTAAAGCCTCTGCCTTCAGCTCGGGTCATGATCCCTGGGTCCTGGGTTTAAGCCCTGTGTCTGGCTCTCTGCTCAGCAGGGAGCCTGCTTCCCTTCCTCTCCCTCTGCCTGCTGCTCTGCCTACTTGTGATCTCTATCAAATAAATAAATAAAATCTTAAAAAAAAAAAGTAATGGTGAATGGTGTAAGAGAATGGTTGAGTTTCATTCTTCTGTATATAGGTAGCTGTCCAATTTTCCCAGTACCATTTACTGAAACACTCTCTTTTTTCCATTGGATATTTTTTCCTGCTTTGTAGATTAGTTGATCATAGAGTTGAGGGTCAATTTCTGGGCTCTTTATTCTGTTCCATTGATCTGTGTGTCTGTTTTTGTGCCAGTACCATGCTGTCTTGGTGATCACAGCTTTGTAATATAGCTTGAAATCTGGTGACGTGATGTTCCAGCTTTGTTTTTCATTTTCAACACTTCCGTGGTGATTTGGGATCTTTCCTTGTTCCATACAAATTTTAGGATTGTTTGTTCCAGCACTTTGAAAAATGTTGCTGGTATTTTGCTTGGGATGGCTTTGAAAGTATAGATTTGCTCTGGGCAGCAGAGACATTTTAACATGTTTATTCTCCCAATCCATGAGCATGAAATGTTTTTCCATCATTTTGTGTTTTCTTAATTTCTTTCATATGTGTTCTTAGTTTCTAGAGTATAGATCCTTTACCTCTTTGGTTAGGGTTATTCCAAGGTATCTTAAGGTTTTTGGTGATATTGTAAATGGAATCAGTTCTTTAGTTTCTCTTTCTACATTTACATTGCTAGTGTACTGAAAAACAAATGATTTCTGTGCATTGATTTTGTATCCTGCTGCATTACTGAATTGCTGTGTGAGTTCTAGTAATTTGGGGGGTGGAGTCTTCTGGGGTTTCCACATAAAGTATGATGTCATCAGTGAAGACAGAGACTTTGACTTCTTTGCTGATTTGAATACTTTTTATTTCTTTTTGTTGTCTGATTGCTGTTGCTAGGACTTCTAGTCTATGTTCAACAATAGTGGTGAGAGTGGATATCCTTGTCGTGTTCCTGATTGTAAGGGGAAGGCTTATGGATGAAATGGATGAAAAACTTCAATGTGAGACTAGAATCCATCAAAATCCAAGAGGAGAACATAGGCAATAACCTCTTTGACATCGGCCACAGCAACTTCTTTCAAGACATGTCTCCAAAGGCAAGGGGAACAAAAGTGAAAATGAACTTTTGGGACTTCATCAAGATAATAATCTTCTGCACAGCAAAAGAAACAGTAAACAAAACAATGGAGACAACCCACAGAAAGGGAGAATATATTTGCAAATGACACTACAAAGGGCTGATATCCAAGATCTATAAAAAACTTCTCAAACTCAACACTCAAAAAACAAATAATCAAGTCAAAACATGGGCAGACAACAAGAACAGACACTTCTCCAAAGAAGTGGCTAACAAACACATGAAAAATTATTCAACACCATTAGCCATAAGGGAAATTCAAATCAAAACCACCTTGAGATGCCACCTTCCACCAGTTAGAATGGCAAAAATTGAAAAGGCAAGAAATAACAAATGTTGGAGAGGATGTAGAGAAAGGGGAATCCTCTTACACTGCTGGTAGGGATGCAAGTTGGTGTATCCACTTTGGAAAACAATGTGGAGGTTCCTCAAAAAGTTAAAAATAGAGCTACCCTGTGACCCAGGAATTACACTACTGGGTATTTACCCCAAAGATACAGATGTAGTGAAAAGAAGGGCCAAATGCACCCTAATGTTTATAGCAACAATGTCTACAATAACCAAACTGTGGAAGGAGCCAAGATGCCCTTCAACAGACAAATGGAAAAAGAAGATGTGGTCCATATATACAATGGAATATTACGCAGCCATCAGAAAGGGTGAATACCCAACATTTGCATCAACCTGGATGGAACTGAAGGAGATTATGCTGAGTGAAATAAGCCAAGCAACGAAAGACAATTATCATATGGTTTCACTTATATGTGGAACATAAGGAATTCCATGAAGGAGAAAGAAGAGAAAAATGAAGGGGGAGATCAGAGAGGGAGATAAACAATGAAAGACTATTGACTCTGGGGAACAAAGTGAGCATTTTTGGGGGTAAGGGTGTGGAGAGACAGGTTGGCCTGGTGGTGGGTATTAAGGAGGGAATGTATTTTATGGAGCACTAGGTATTACTAGCAAACAATGAATAATAGAACACTACATCAAGAACTAATGATGTACTGTATGGTGACTAACATGACATAATAAAAATTAATTAAAAAATAAATAAAGTCATGTATGAAATTATGGAAAAAAGTAATCGTGATATTTCATGCTCATATTAAATTAGTAGAAATAAAGAAATGCTTAATTTTTGTAATGGTATAATGACAAATATGTACAAAACACTGCTATTGAGAGTGTACATTGGTACAGGTTTTCTAGAAGGTAATTTGCAAATATATATGAAGAGTCTCAAAAAAGTCTGTAATTTTTTAAAAATTTTATTTATTTATTTATAGAATAAGAGGCCAGAGAAAGGAGAAGAGAGAGAATCTTCAGCAGATTCTGTGCTGAGCATGGAGCCCGACAGAGGGCTCAATCCTACCATGACTGTGAGATCATGACCTGAGCTGAAATCAGATGCTCAACCGATTGAGACACCCATGCACCTGAAAAGTTTGCAGTTTTATTTTATTATTTATTTTTTAGCAAGAGAGAGAGTGCTAGCAGGGAGGGGCAGAGGCAGAAGGAGAGTGAGAATCTTAAGCTAAGATCAGAGCCTGACATGGGGCTCAATCTCACCACACTGAGATCATGATCTCCAACAAATAAAAGCCTACACCATTGCCAAGTCTCATGGCTCGGGAAGCTGGTGACCCTCTGGTTGTCTGTACCAATTTTCATTCTCTATGGAGCACCTGAGCCTCCATATCCCCAAGGCAGTGAAAGGGGTGGGGGTGGGGGGCTCTGTTGTCCATGGTACAGCGTGTGATACCAGACCTAGAGAGATCTCAGAACTCTGCTGTCAACACTTGGTTGTACATTGCCAGATGGAATGGGCAAAATCCAGAAAACATCTTTGTGACTGAAACTTCAGAGGCACAAAGATGATGTTTTATTACTTAATTTACATCTTTCTTCATTGGATGATCCCCTCCACACAAAAAAGGAAAGCTACAAATTGTAACTTAAGAGATTTATGTTCCAACCAGTATTTTCCCATGATGCTTTGATACGGAAGTTCAGAGTTTTGTACAGATGGCTCCCTCACATCGGTGACATCCACACGTGACGATGTCCACAGCCTAGTTCAAATGTTTATTATGCCTCACACTAGTACCTTTTGTATTTTAGTATATACAAAGTAAAAATCATAGCAATTGCTAACAAAACAAACTTTTCCATTGGATGGCTGGTTTGTAAATTTTGACCAGTGCTAAGTTCTATTATTTGGGTGAAAATACTAAACAGCTTGAACTGTGCATACAATTTACATATGTGTGCATGTATGTATGTGATCTATGTGTGTGCTGTGTGTCTGTATGTGTATACATTATATATTATATTGTATATAATATATAATTTTATATAATTTATATATAATAATAGTATATAATAATATATATGCATAATTATATATATATATATATATCTTTTTTTCCCCCCTCAAGCAGTACTTAAATTCAGATTTACAACATGATGACTAGCCTGGACACTTTATAAGGGACCACACTCACCATATGATTCTGAGCACCTATACTCTTTTCTCCTCTCATTTGCTGCCTTCCAAAAGACTAGTGTCAGGTCTGAGAACTCAGGGTCTACAATATTATTCTATACTATTATAGTTTGAGTATGTCTCAAGGTAGCCTAAGGACATTTAAACAGCAGCACTAATCCTCATCAAGTCTGGGAACGATGTCCTGGTGCCATCCGTGAAGGCACCTTAGGAAGCCTGTCAGGGACATTTCAGTGGCACCTCTGAAGGGCTTACCTCTCCTCTCCATAGATCCTAGAAATTGTGCCAGTTCTCATTGTGGTTCAAATACTGCACCCCTGGTTACTTTGTAGTTCTTGGATTTGCAAGCTTCAGTCCTGGAATACCTGATCTTAGCATATAAACTCCTTGAATTCTCCAGCAGAAACTGCAGGGTGTCTTGAATTTGAATTTTAAAATGGAACTTAATTTCTGGTGCCAGGACACACTCTTCGAGGTCAAAGTTGACAGGACCGGAGAGGCGAGTTCCATCCAATCGACTTTCCAACGGAGTGCAGATTCCACCCTTGGAGGCCAAAGTCAGCAGAGTTGGGAATCATAAACAGGAGGCTTGGAACAGTCCCTTTAGTCTTAGGCAGCTGAAATCTGGCAGGGAGACTCTGACAAGCAACTCCAGTAGGTCCCCAAACACATCTGTGGAAGTGAGGAAGGATATAGCAGAGCCAGTCAAAATCAGCCCGGGGCTGCAGATAGGAAAAGCTGAAAATTGCCCACTTGGCAGAGAAGTTAACTGACAGCACGTGTTAAATGTTCAAGATGGCCCCCGCACCGTGCCAGGTAGTGTGAGGGAGGTCAGAGGTGGGGAGAGGCGTTAGATCGTCCCTGTAGAAAGCTGAACTGTGATTGGTAGGAGAAGGGGAAGCCAGTGGTCACACACGTGGCTTGGGAATCCTCTGCTATTTTGATCCTTCTGACACTTTATTTCCTCACCAAGATTATGAGCTTTATAGGCTTACTTTTTGGTTATACCATATCCAGTAATAATTTGCAGACCTC
This sequence comes from Mustela nivalis, assembly GCF_964662115.1. Classification (NCBI taxonomy): domain Eukaryota; kingdom Metazoa; phylum Chordata; class Mammalia; order Carnivora; family Mustelidae; genus Mustela; species Mustela nivalis. Next base: position 13,263 of record NW_028134289.1, on the reverse strand, counting down.
AGACCCTTATCGTATTTAATAATCATTGGAGGAGGCAAAGGAAATGCTCAACATAAAAGAGAGATACAGACAGACAGAGAAAATGGGTAAAATGTTTCAACTGAAGGAGTGAAAGAATTGAGAAATATGCCCAGAGCTACAATAACAATAAAAAGACTAGATTGAAATGATCCTTGATGAAGAAAGAACAGACAGAGGAAATTTTACAAGAAAAGTGCTCTAACGCCTGAGCTATGGAGCCAAGACAGGAATTTTTTTAAAATATCATCAAGACTAACACTTTAGAGGGATGTGGTAGTGAGGTTTCTGGGTGGCTCAGTCGTTTAAGCGTTGGACTCTTGATTTTGGCTCAGGTCCTGATCTCAGGGTTGTGAGATGGAGCCCCACATTTGGTTCTGTGGTCAACGGGGTATTAGCTTGAGATTCTCTCTTTCCTTCTTTTACTGCCCCTCCCAGCCCCATAGCTGATGCACACACATTCTCTCTCAAAAATTAAATAAAATAAAATAATGACAGAAAGGCAGACTTCAGTGGTGTGTCAGAACCATGGGGGCCAATGGCCAAATTTTTACAGATTTTCTGAGCTGGTTGTTAAACACGGACATTATCAAACAAAAAAATATATGAACTTACAACTAAATAATCTTAAAACAAAAGCAATAAATATTCAAAACTCATTTACCAATTATTTTGCTGCATTTTATTCTTATCTGTGCTATTGAGGTTTTGTGTGTCTGTCTTATGTGTAGAATGAAAGCACTACATCACGGTGAGCTATTCTTCTTCTCTTTCAGATTCCACTTCGAATCACAGCCAGTTGGTAGTTTAAAATCAACCATGGTGGGAATACTTACACCAAGAAAATCAGCAAAGACTAAAAATGTCTAAAGTACCTCAAATTATATGTACTGAGGGTCAGGAAGGCATGTCTTTGCAGGAGTTTGGTTTATTATTTTGTCTAAACATAAGAAAGTGGGGGAGCATCTGTGGCTCAGTCTGTTAAGCATCTGCCTTTAGCTCAGGTCATGATCCCAGGGTCCTGGGATTGAGTGGGAATCAGGCTCCCTGCTCAGCAGGGGGGTCTATTTTTCCTTCTCCCTCTTCCTCAGCCTCTCCCCACTTCTGTTCTCTCTTGCTTGGTCACCCTCTCTCTCTCAAATAAATAAAAAATAAAATCTTAAAAAACATTTAAGAAAGTGATAGAGAAAATATTAACACTACAACTTAAAAACATGTCAAGACTTCATACATGGTATTGTGTATTATACAAATTATTAAGGATTTATTTTTTCCAGCATTGGAAAAATATTATGATTACACAAAAGAATGAATAAATGGAATTTTGACATACATCTTGGTTATTTTGTTTTCACCATTCTCAGTAAAGTAAAAGGAATCCCCAACTAACATCCACTTGAAAACTACATTCATCCATCCATAGTGACTATAGGTTGACTATGGATATAAGAGATCTGAACCAAATCAACATTCTATATGATAATTAATTATAATTAATTTACATATGTACATGGATGTCTACATTTTTTCCCCAGAGAGTTGGTTTATAAGCATTTACCAGCACACCATTAGATAGAATCCACACAATATATTAACAATGAAAAACTGATAGAGTGCAGGTGGGGAACTTAGCGGTAAGATCGTAAGAACAAAACCATAACTGACTTTGCCTCCAGGCTGGGCAGCAGGGAGTCTCCTCAATGAGCCAAATGCAGGACCCCCTGCATTTGTGTTTGATGGTGATGGTGTAATAAAAGCTGTTGGATGCCACTGTCAATGAGAAGTGAGAAGAGATGCCTATTTTTGTTCTATTTTGATTTTTTTTCTCACTGTGTTTGTATACAATAAGACTGATTTTTGACTTGACTAATAGGCTGAGAAATATATATGTAAGCTTATTTATGGCTTACAAGCTCCTCTTGGGAGGAGCTCTATCTCTCCATCACATGTGCTCACTCACACTTATCTTTGGGAGTGAACTGAAGACAAAAACACTGTTGTTTCTACATAGACACTGTAAGGAGTATCTGAAATCTTGATCAACACATACTCTTCAAAATTGGAGTCCAGGCTCTGAAGATGAAGGAGTTATGCCCCAGGTTGGATCCTAGTAAGTCTCACACAAGCTGTAGGGCTCCCATGAGCCACTCCAATGTGACCCCACATGCCAGACTCCCAAAGCTCTAGAACACACACCTCCTTTCCTCCCCAGGCTCGTTGACCCAAAGCTCCAGCCCTACCCTCCTGCCCAACTCTGGCTCGTTTGGAGTCATGGAGGACCAGGGAGGAGCGGCAGCCCAGCTGGCATCCGTTCTCAGCAACCTGTGTCTCATAGTGAAGAAAAAAAAAAAAAGGAATTGGGGAAGAGTTAAAGAGGGGAAAATCTTGAAGGCACTGATTTCGTTAAGGATCTGGGTTAAATGGCTTCCACAGTTAGTCTCTCTCATACGCACTAGTCTATAGAAACAGGGGAGCAAGATTCCTTGCTTAAACTAACTCTAAGTGGGGTGATCCAGATCTGGTACCATAACTCAAGGAACAGGCATCACACACAGCATGTCCAGACAGGAACAAGCCTTATTGGGCCCCTGGTCTGTGATGGCACTGTGCACCTCCTATGCCCATTCTGGACCCTTGTTCTTTGTAAGTATTTACAACAATGTGTGAGGGGATCAGGGGAAACTTACAAAGACAATGAAAAGGCTATTTGAATAAAAATCTTTACCTACCAACCTACCTACCTATTTATCTACCCACCTACTTATTTATCTACTTCTCTGCGGTTTTCTCCATAGAGCTCATGTGATTAAATCCTATATACTGGGGAGTCAGTCAGGCATGTCTTTGCAGGAATTGATTTTCCTGGGGGTGAAAGCTGCACACAAGGAGGTTGTATGTGGACAGCAGGGGCTACATGCAGAGCAGAGTGGAGAGCAGGGGATAGCACAGGAAGAACGAAGGAGACCTTATGTTTATGTTTTCATGTTTTCTTTTGTCTGAATATGCAGTGCCTGGGACATGCGTCCACCATCCAACAACTCATATTTAGTGAGTATGTATGATAGGCTGGGCAGCCTTCTAGGCACTTTGGAGGTATAAAAGAACTATTCTGGAGGATCTTACACTTCAGTAACATGACATTAGGCATATATGTCATGAGTAAGAAGATAGGAGTGGGGAGGAAGGAATTATAGTACAGTTAGGAAGGCTAGGATCTCCACTGTAATCTGAGCCTCCTCTCATTTTTGGTATTGTTATCTGATTATGCATTTTTAATTTTATATTATATAACACACATATGAACATATATATGTTCGTATATGTTCATATATTCATATATGTTTATATATATATATATATATATTTAGAGAGAGACAGAGAGAGAGGTAAGAGGAGGGACAGAGAGAGAGAGAATCTTAAGCAGGCTCCAAGCTCATCATGGTGCCTGACATGGGACCCTGAGATCATGCCTGAGCTGACATCAAGAGTTGTATACTCAATTGCTGGGCCACTCAGATGCCCCAAATTATAGATTTTTTCTTATAGTGACCTATATTTCTATGGTCTTATCATGGAGGACCCTGGATTTCTCCGTTTCCTCTCCCACCTCACTCCTAGGGAAATAGAAGACTGAAATGGACAAATCAACTGACAGGACATGTATTGGGCCACCTGAAGAAGATCTTTGTCTAAGTCTCAAGGTTTAACTTCATTTGGCATCCTGTGTTTCCCCTTTACCTGAGGCTATTGCAAAAACAGATATTGGGGTGTCTCACTTGAGGCTTAGGAACTCCCTCCCTACTGCAAAGGCTAAATTAGTTCTGATCTATTTTGTCTTGAGATGGTTTCCTTGCACTCAGCTAGCCTATCTATAAGACCATGAATATACTGAGGATTTAGCCAACTGCATTTTCTGAGGAATGGGTGTGGGCATAGGGAAAAGAATCTTAAGAAATTCCTCAGTCTTAAGTTTTACCATTTTAAGTGACTGAGACATGTCACCAGGCAGGAAAAAAAAAAAAAAAGGGGGGGTGGGGGGAGTTCATCAGCTCATAGGAGTGGACATTGCTTGATTCCCCAACATCCCTTCCTTCTTCTTCCTGTTGTCCAGACAGGTGGTCAGACAGGTGAGCAGACTTCATAAATTGTCTTAGCCAATCAAGGTAATGCCCTGACAAAGTGATTGGCTCAGGAAATAAAGCCTAAGGCAGTCTTTGGCTAGTTACAAGGTGGTCCAGTCATGAAATGCTCAGGAGTAGAGCTGGGGATTGTGGGATACCTGTAGCGTCTCCGCGTCTCTTGACGTGATACATGGATGAATCTGAAATTTACAGGCAGGACGTGTTGAGACGCACATGGAGAAGGAGAGCTAGAACCTTGATAAAAATGCTTATCCAATCTGCGGACTTGTCAGTTGCATAAGCCAATAAATTCCCCCATAATACCTGAGCTAGTTTAATCATTATTTTTCTCTTACAACCTGAATCATTTTAACTGCCACTCAGCAAGACGGGACACTGAGGGTTGGGAAGCAAGTCAGTAACTCAGCACTGTAAGGAATAGTAAACATTTGCCTCGCTTCATCCTCTGTGCTTTTCCCTCCTCCCAGGACCCATCCGGCTTTTGTCTGCCTCTCAATCACTTCACAAGAAAAGACGTGAGAGTAATGTTCTCTACTTCCAGCATTCCTCTCCAGTTGTTACTTCTTGCCCCAACACTGCATATTGTCCAAATAATCACTCAATTTCCCTTTGGAGTAGAAAGGGCGGCGGGGAAGGAGGCTATATGTAAGGAGGATTAGCCAGATGTATTTTTTGACAATTTACAGAAACATCCGAACATTCAAATCCAGCCCTTTCCTGTTAAAGGCACTGGCTGATGATGTATATTAGTTTTATTTTTCTGACATGTGTTTTTAATAATAATGATGATGATATGAGCCCCCCCCCCACAAAGCTGATAGTGAACAGAAAAATGCTAATACTGACCAGGAATTTTTTTTTACCCTAAAGCCAGAGAGTGCATTCTTGGGGTGACCCTGGGTCAATCCCCATCATCAAAATTTTGCTGTTCTGAGCACTTCTTTTCTGAGGATATTTCCTCTAGTGAACACAGAATTATTCACTCAGAAAAACTTTCTAAGCCTTTACTTGGAATTGCAACCACAATAGTGAAGAGATATTTTTGCTTTTATTTTGGAATTTTTTTTCCCTATTTGCTATATCTTATGAAATTGTTTCAGTATTCGCTGCCATGTTTTATTCTTCTTTTCACAGATGAAGTATTTTGTCAGCTGCCAGACAGCTTGAGAACACAGCCATGTTGAGACAGATGGCTCTCTTACTGAGGAAGTTGAAGCCGAGGGCTTCCAGAAGAGCCTTATTCTTGACATTGTATTAGAAGGGGTGATCTTTGACACCTTTTTTCCAAGCCCTTTCAACTGTGTCTCTCTACTTCTGGGCACATTTTCAGATCCACATTGTAACCTGTTACTCAGGCTCTGGCTTACTCTCTCAGCCTGGGAGTCTGTGACTCCGCCTGTCTTTTTACCTAATCTTCCAGTATTGGGAACCAGCCTGACCTTTACCCGAAACTACGCTTGAGGGGTGCCTGGGTAGCACAGTCAGTTAAGCATCTACCTTCGGCTCAGGTCATGATCTCAGGGTCCTGGGCTCGAGCCCCATGTCAGGCTCCCTGCTCAAAAGGGACTCTGCTTCTCCCTCTCCCTCTGCCTGCTGCTCCCCATGCTTGAGCTCTCTCACTTTCTCTCACTCTGTTGGATAAATAGATATTCTTTAAAAAAAAAAAGAAACTACCCTTGAGTTTATATTCTGACCTCAACCTCTCACCTGTATTTATCATAAGCCAAACTTTTGTAATAAAACAATAACAGAGCCACTTAACTATTTATAAATTATGAATTCTTTTTATGTACATAATGCATGGTCAATACACAGAATGTCAATGAAGGAAAAAAATACCCCAAATTATTCTAGAACTCATTACCAGTAATGTTTCAAGACTGTATTTCCAGATTTTTTTGCAAATAATCCATGTATATCTGTGTGTGTATATATATATCTGTGTGTATATATATGTATGTATGTATATATATACAATATATCACATGATATATGTAGGATAAATATAATGGAGAGGTTTATTCAAAAGTAAATATATGGATAAGCATGTTCAAAAATGCTCTATATGGAAATATATTCTAACATAATATATGCGATTATACTATGCATATAGTGCTTAAGGCTTTTAAAGATTTTTAAAGATTTCCCTTTTTGTTTGAGAGGGAGAGAGAGAAAGAGAGAGAGAGAGAATGGGGCGAGGGTAGAAGGAGGCAATCTTGAAGCAGACTCCCCGCTGAGCTTGGGTCTCAACTTGGGCTTGATCTCACAGCCCTGAAATCATGACCTGAGCCAAAACCCAGAGTCAGATGCTCAACCGACTGAGCAACCCAGGTACCCCTATGCATATGGTTTTATAAGCTATTTCATTTGCTACAAATGCATTGGATTTTCTTTTTAGCAAATACACGTGCACTTCATCGTTGATCATGATTATAGAGAAGTCAGCTGTATTAATATACCATAATTTATTTACCTGCAATAAATGGACATTTTATATGACCGCTAACTTTTTCTTATTATAAACATTGCTGAGTTGATTATGTTAGTGCGTTCCTGTCTGGGATACATTCTTAGGAGTGTATTTTCAATATAAAAATGTACGGATTCTTTTTAGGGCCTCTGATACATATCCACATTTCATTCAAATAATCTACAAATGTCTGCTTTCAGCAGTTAGTAGCTGAGTTGGCTAAAGCTTTGACTCAAGTTGAGAGTTGTCACTAGAAGTGTTTGGACACATCATGAACATCTCCTATGGCTTTGTTACCTGTCCATTAGCATTCACACTGATCAACAGTGGTCGGTGTCACTGGTCTTGGACAGAAAATAGAATGGTTGACATTATCAAAAATTGGAAGTTCTTAATGAAATAACATAAGTAAATGAAATGACAAATCAATACCAAATGACTGTAGACTTAAAAGAAATGATATAGAGAATTCATAATGTATTTGTAAAGTAAAAAATATTTTAGCAAAAATTAAAAATAATATTTACTTCCTATAATTTTTATATCAGTGATAAAAAATTTATATCTAATGCATTCAGATGAGTTTCAAACATATAAGGATTGCCCTAAATTTCCTTTTGGCTCTCAGCTTACATTCCTCTCCCAATGTGGGATACGTCTATTTTAATCTGAGTAGTTACACAGTCTAGTACCTCCAAATTTCAATTTACATTTCTTCCCAGCTCTGCTGTTTCTGTACAAGCACCGTCAAATCTGCTGTTTTCTGAGATCAACGGATCTGAACTCTGTTTAATGCATCAAAATCACTGTCAATTCTCTTGATATGCCAGCTTTTCTATTTCCACAAAATGAAATCTGGGCTTCCTCTGCTTCCCTGAACACCGGACCATTGCTGGTCTCCTTGCTACCTGTGCTTTTCCCATTTCTCGCTTATTTGCTATTTTATGACCATTGAATATTTTTAAGTTGCGTCTGACTCCCCATATCAAATGGCCCCTGACTGCTTAGTGGATTGAATCTGGATATGGTAAATTGGCTTTGCATGCCTGTATACTTTTATCCAGTTCAGCTGTCTGGTAACATTGTTATTGTCCCCCCTACTCCCTCCACATTTTTTTTTTAAGAATTATTCATTTTTATTTTAGAGAAAAAGAGGGAAGGAGGGACAAAAGGAGAGGGAGAGAGAGTCCTAAACAGGCTCCTTGCTGAACGTAAAGCCCAACACAGGGCTCGATCCCATGATCCTGAGATCACAACCTGAGCCAAAACCAAGAGTTGGACACTAAGCTGATTGCACTACCCCGGGGCCCCTCCCCTCCCCCTACTTTTAAGACATCTCCAGGTCAACTAAACCAGAGTATTGTTGTGCTCTAACTGTAGTTCATGTTTTTCCTATTTGAAAGATTTGTTCATATCATTCCTTATCTTGAATGCTTTATCTGCTCATCTCCTATTCCTGTGTCTTCAGTATCTACCCTTTCATATTTCTGTAATGTTTCAGTTCAAAGGAGACAGGAGCTTTCTGCTGGTGAATTTCCACTGCTTGTTTGTTCAGTCCTCTGGGCATTAATATTTGGTTTCTTATCTTATTCCTGTGGCTGGTCTGTTGTCTGGGAGCAGGGACTATGACTGGTTCTTCTTCAATCTCCTGCAGTTTCCTAACATCTCAAGTAGAGTATTTGTTCTAAAGTAGCTGTTGGGTACCATGAAGAAGTAGAAAAGGCTCGGTAGGGAGTCCAGTGGGTTAGCACATATTAAAACATGCTTTAGTATTATAGAAAGATTTAAAAAGTGATGTTTCTTCACAATTGATGAAACTAGAGTCACATTAGATATTCCAAACTATGTAACACATCGTACATGTAGAAAATCCCACAACCTGGAAACGAATGATGGATTTCCCCCAAGCTAGGCTAACTCTGTGATGGAAACTTTTTATTCTATGTGACTGTTTTTTTCAAAGGCCAGTATTTTAAGAAGGTTTTACTCAATTATCCGCAATAGTGATTGACAAAGCTGTTCAAAAGTTGCCCTCCTCTCCAAGTAGCTAGCATGACTTACTATAGTTGAGCTTTGATTTTTCTGAGACAGAGAGAGAGGGAGAGAGAGAACACTTTCTTTTTAATTTAATTACTTTTTTTTTTCCTCCAAGACTTGTTTCTTGTAAACCTGCAGCATCTTGCCTTTTATAACCAGCATGACTCAAACTGGATAGGCCTAGGAGGAAAAGTAATTTCCACTACTGATCAAGCTTCTCCCCAGGTCCTCAACCCACAAGAGAAAAAGATAAGACAGCTGAAACAACTATGACTTCTTTTTTTAAGTTTTCATATTTTTACTCTACTTTTAAAGAAGCTTAAAAAACGAGTATTTTGTTGGTGATTTTAATCTCTATCAATTAGTAAAGTGGATTGATTCATTTTTTAAGATAGTAAATTTAATACGATTCCTTGGTCTTGCATTACTTGACTTTGTGTGTGAGATATAATTAATATTGATACTAAGGGGCATCACTCAGCTGCTCAAAATCCTTCCCTGGTTCCTACTGTATCTATGATAGAGTCCATGCCTGATCTGTCAGTTTTTTTTTTTTTTTTATTGGCAAACCACAGTGTAACTTTCCATCCTTATTTCTGGATAAAAGAAGCCAGGCATGCAATGCTAGGCTAGGACGTTTGGTTCAATTCAGTAAGCAGTGGTAATCATTTACAACATTTGATATGGGCAGAAGTGGAGTTAGGACTTGGGAAGACTAATTAGGCATGAAGAAGTAAAACCTTTAGAAGGTGACTGGCACATTAATTTCTTCCCTCCTTGGATTCTTTTGTTCTATTTTCTGGAATGCTGATTCCAGAACTCTAAATCTGACTCATCCTTCAGGTTTCTTATTAAGTGGAGGAAATATTTCCAGGTTATGTCCACCCAAAGGGACACATTATTCCCTTTTCAGACATTTTTAAAAATTCTTACATAATTCCTTATTTTTTATTATTGAAGTATAATTATCATGGAGTGTTACATTAGTTTCTGCTGTACAATGTAATGATTCAAACGCTCAGACATTCTTTAACGCAGTGTCTGTGCCATCCATGAAGCATTCAATTACTCTTGTTCTGAGATATATCACTGTCATACTTTATCATTTAGTGGGTTTTTAATGCATGTTATTCATTTCTTCAATTAGTTTATAAGTTTCTTGAGATATAAAATTATACTGTACATAGCTTTGGAGTCAACTAACAATTTTGTGTAACAATGTGTTTATCATAGACATACTATCAGTATTTGGCAAATGTGGATAATGCATAATGACGTTAGGTTTGGAAAAGATGGTTGCTTGGTTGCCTCTGGCTCCCTCTAGTGATGTCCAAAATACAACTGGTAGCGGCACACATTCCCCTTTCATCCCATCGGCTGCAATTTTACACCTATCAGATGGGACTCAGCAAATTCAGCTACCAGCAAGAAATAAACATCATAATTATTACAGCCTAAGTATGTCCATCTCTTACTGTATGCCGAGAGCTGTTAAAGACATTATACAAATTATCTCATGGAACTTGCACAAAGACCATGTGAGATAGTTACTAATGTTCCTCGTTTTACAGATGAAGATACCAAAGCCGGTGACATCAAGTAGCACGCCTAAGGTCACATAGGAAGATTTTCCCTCATTTTGTTTTATTTTTTCTAGCTTTACTAAGATAAAATTGACATACAACATTGTGTAAATTTTAGGGGGCACCTGTGTGCTTCGGTCTGTTAAGAGTCCAACTCTTGATTTTGGCTTAGATCATGGTCTCAGTCATGAATTTGAGCCCCGACATGGGCTCCCTGCTCAGTGTGGAGTCTGCTTGGGATTCTCTCTCTCCTTCTCCCTCTGCCCCTCCCTCCACTTGCCTGCTTTCTCTCTCTCAATAAGTAAATAAAATCTAAACAACCACAACAACAACAACAACAAAAAACCCAAAAAACATTGTGTAAGTTTCAGGTGTAGGATTCGATAATTTGATACATGTGTATATTGTGAAAAGTTTACCACAATAAGGTTAACATACTCATTGCCTCACATAGTTACAATTTATGTGTGTTTGGGTGTTAAGAACTTTGAAGACCTACTCTCTTAGAAGCTTTCAAATATACAACTAACTGTATATTACTAACTGTAGTCATCACACCATACATTACATCCCCGAAACTTAGTCATTTTATATCTGGAAATTTATACCCATTGACCACCTTCACTCATTTCCTCTACCCCCAGTAATCAGTCTACTCTCTATTTCGAACAGTTGTTTTTTCCAAATTCCACATATAAGTGAGACTATATGGTATTTGTCTTTCTCTGTCTGACTTATTTCACTTAGCATATAGTCCTCAAGGTCCATCCTTGTTTTTGCAAAAGGCAGGATTTCCTCATTTTTCATAGCCAAATGATATTCGATTGTATGTAGTGCATTTTATCTATTCATCCATTAGTAAACATTAAGATTGTTTCCATGTCTTGGCTATTGTACCCCCATTTTAGCCTAGGTGGTTTGGAGATGTGACTAGATATGTTGGGACTCTAGTATAATTGGGTCATTTAGATAATGTGCTTTATTCCTATATTTTGTTACATGTTTTAATCAAGAATACATACTTCTAGACAAATACATGTGGTGGCACTTAGTTTACACTGAAAGAAACTGAACAACTGCATACAGCAATAGAAAAAAGCAGAGAAAAGTATTATTCAAATGGTAAATGTATTGTCAAATTTCCAAAAGAGAGAACTATTTTAGAATAAGCCTTATTTGGCATTGCTTTGCATATAAATAAGCTTAATTCAAAAATGAATCATTGTCCTTTAAAAATAGTCTCCCCCTTTTAATTGTTCAAGTTTTCAATTAATGACATAGCATTAGATCATTCATTAGAAGAACTTGATTATAATGGATGTTTTAATACCAAAATAGTAAGATTGAAATGTATGATTTTCATTTGTAATTAAATAATTTGCATATTAATAACTATCATGCTTTCTCATTTGTTAGTCTTAATTAAGATTATATTAATTAAGGTAGTATTAATTAAGATTAATTAAGATTTAAATAGTACTATTTAAAGTAATAAAAGAGAGAATAATGTTAATATTAGTGTTGATCTTATATCCTGAATGGAGGGACTCATACCAACACAGAATGAATAAAATACATAATTAAAAAATAGAAGTATCTTTCAAATTCCATATTATGTTCTTGTAGGGAGGTAAATGATGCAAATGGTCTTATATGAATAACCGTAGATTTTCAATATTAATGTATTTTGGAATTGTATATTGTCCCTAGCTAGATAGCACCAATAATTTTGGATAAACAAAACAAAACTTAAATAAAAGTGTTTCTTGCTCTTTTTTTTTTTTCTCCCATGAGTGTGTGTTATTAACAAGAGGCATCTGGTCCCCATTAACATTGAGAGGAGAGATCTATCTTAGGAATTATGATTTAAGTTGAATTTTAGGCCAGGAGAATTAGCCATCCCTTCTGCTTCACGTACATTTGTAGCCATGTTAATTAATGGCAGGGAATCTTTCTCTCTCTTCCTCTCTCTCTCTCCCTTTCTGTCTCAGTCTCTCTGTCTGTCTCTCTGTTACACTTTTGCAAAACAAATTAAATAATGGATAAGGTTTTCATTGAACTGTAGGGTAAAGAGCCCATACATGCATGTGATACTCAGAGCATGAATGTGTGTGTGCATGTGTATGTGTGTGTGTAGATGGAACGCCTGCTGTGAATGTTAACATGGCAGCTGACTTCCAGAGCCAACTCCCTCTCTGTCTGTGTTTCTCTCATACACACACATACACACACACACACACACACACACACACAGACACGCACACACGATCAGTCCCTTTCAACTTTTCCATAGTCTTATTAACACTACGTTTAGGAATTATCCAAGTACTTGGAAATGCAGTCAGAAAAGTAAATGATTTCTCAAAAAAAAAAAAAAAAAAAAAAGGGTGGAACTTCACAGGCTGAAGGTGAAGGGTCCTGGGGCCTTCTGTGACTCCCAGAAGATCCAAAGTGAGAGGGAAGCAGCTGTTTAGTATCCTGAGCCCTGAAGCTTGAGAAGACAGAACTAGATTTGCAGCCCGTCTCTGTCTCTGTCCATCGTAGCTGGGTGACCCTGGAAAAATTACACAGGCTTTTTGAACCTCCTTGTCCTCACGGGTTGATTCAGATTTATCTCACAGAGCTGCAGCAAGCATAACTGAATCAGATCTTCTCTTTGAAAAGACCTCCAGAGGGGCACCTAGGTGGGTTAAGCTTTGGCCTTCAGCTCAGGTCATGATCTCAGGGTCCTGGAATCGAGCCCCACATGGGGAAATCTCTGCTCAGCGGGGAGCCTGCTTCCCCCTCTCCCTCTGCTTGCTGCTCTGCCTATTTGTGATCTCTTGCTCTCTGTCAAATAAGTAAATAAAATCCAGACAAATCAATCAATCAATCAATCAATCAATCAATAGACATTGAGTGTGCCCAGACCTGCTCTCAGTATGGCCATAGCCAATACTCCCAATACATGTTGGTTTCCTTTGTTGGTTTATTTCCACTTACCTTGGGAAGATCCCCAGCCTGTTACCTGCTT
>NW_028134290.1:0-65000 GCF_964662115.1 Mustela nivalis | reverse complement strand
GCAAGCCATCCTAAAGGACTAGAGAATGGGGCTGAGAAGAGCAAAACCAGTTAACCTTGGACAAGAATGGCAATTGACTGCTTCAGGCTTGGGTTCCTCAAGGACCTGGCTCAGAGATGAAATGGACAGGTTATTAAAGGTGAGAAAAGAAATTTCATCCAAATGAGGTCTGACAGATACCTTCTCTTGTCCTCTTGCTGAGGTGAGTTGAGTGTGTGGTGCCTGACGTGGGCCCCGGGACCCGATGGAGAAGCCAGGGAGACATGGGCATGCCCTGGGAGTAGGAAGAGAGCAACGTCCCCAGACCCACCTGATGTCTGGGCTTAAAACTCAGTTCTAGAGCCCAGCTAAGGGCAGTATGTCTCTCCCAGGCCTGCCCACAGGGATGACCTCTCTGGGCACAGCAGAGGTCCGGGGTACAAAGAATAGGTGATCTGTGTGGGAGTCGTGTTCAGTTGGAGCTTTATCACCTTGACAATGGAGTACTCACTGGCCACTTGCAGAGAGGAACAGACTTGTGGGTTCTCCGGTGAGAAGATGGCGGAGCTCCTGTAAGGCCAGTAGGAGTCAGACATGTCGGGAAGCACTGAGTATGTCAGGTAGCGTTCATCCGGAGTGTCCCGTGAGGTGTCCTGCTCTAGCAGCTGTGTGGTGAGCCTGCAGGGTGGGGAAAACTGAACATTAACCTCAGAGGGATCTGAATGCTATGTCCTGTCTGGCTTTGACAGAAAGCAGAAGGGAGTGGTCCGGAAAGCAGAGAGGTTGAGCCATGAAAGAGAGAGAAATCTTCTTGTGTTTGTGCGACAAGGTGTGATTGTCACAGGGGTAGCAGATAGGAAGGACAATAAGTGCTCGCTATACAAGCCACCAAACTTGTGAAGAGACTGAATGATCTCTGTGCCGTCCAGCCATGACTCACTACGTACAGAGGCCCAGCATGGCGGCTTTCCCAACCCTTCATTCAAATGGCTTTGAGTTCGGCACGTAGTGGCCAAGCGGCGGCTGCTCCGGGGGTTAGGAGGCCGTCCCCGGGACCTCGGGCCGCAAAGGCCTCTTTCTCTCAATATTGTGGCGCGATAGAGGATGTTGCCTCGTGGCTATGATATTTTCATGCTATGCACACATGTCAGCATGCTAAATCGAACAGGCAGAAAGTAGACACGCAGGTCTGTCTAGAGCACAAAGTGGAGAATGAATGAGGACAGTGAACCCTCTGACGTATTAGTTCTGACTTCGGGTTCCTCAACTAGAGAAGTACTTCAGAAACTGGGAGCAATCCAAGTAACACAATGAAGACCGAAAACGTGGTGAAAACGGATCATTTCTCATTGACCCAATGGGTAAGAGAGCTCTCTCTATCGAGCACTTTCTGCTTTTCCCTGGTTGCCACTTTGGAATTCATAGCCCCTAAGTATTCAGAATTACCTAGGGGCAACGGAGTCCTGGCCTTTCAGCCCCTCCTGATCCATTTGGTTGTCTGCAAATAAACAGAGAGGAGTTACAGTTAGAAGATTCCCCTTCACAGATGCCCACTCCTATGTCCCATGTAGCTCAGGGAAGAGCTACAAGCAGCGTAATTACAGGCAAGTGTGAGACAAATCATCCCACAGAGCTTAGGTAGGGCCCTGTCACTGGGATTGCTCTCTTGAGTCATTCGACAAATGTCCCTGACGTGCCAGGCCATCCTCACAGCATCCTGTCTTGAGTCTGTGCAAACAACAAACCGATTCTTCTTCCCTGAGATTGTGGGGGAAGCAGTCCCTGGCTGCTTCCTAGAGGGTTGTTGCGGTATTTAGGCTTTTTCCACCTGAAATGCTGTAGGTCAGTGGTTTAACGGAATCAGCCATTGAGATTAAAGGAATGAATGAAATCTATCCAGCATCAAACCAGAATAATCTTCCAAGCTGCAAAGAAACGGGCTGTGTATGGGGTAGGGAAGTTTCAGGATCCTGCCTTGCTTCAGACAAACATACACTGTACGATACTCAGTGTTGTTTCTTCTTCTCCTGCTTCTTCTTCTTCGTCATCGCTGTCGTCGTCGTCCCCCTCGTGGTCGTAATTTTCTGTAAAGAAATCCAGAATTGTCCCTTCAGCTATTTCCCACATCACTGCTCTAAGCCCTGCGGCTCCAATGGCCCGAGAGACAGAAGTGACTTTGCACAACTAGGGAGTCTTCTGAGTTGAGGGCAGTGTCATTAGGAATTGCTGTGACCTGGGTTTCTGATCCATCAGAAAGGTGTCTCTGATTTGGAGGATCAGCACCACTGAACCTGGGCAACTATTTCTACGGTCTCTTGTTGTCTATATCAGGGGATGCTCGTCCAGGGTCAATCTTGACTTCGGCAAATCGTGTCGTGCAGCATGCCCCCAGTCCCACCGCACGCACAGACTCTGTGCATTCACGGCTGTCACACGGAGCCTCTTCCTTGTCTTCATGACAGGACCACCCCCTGTCCCCCATCCCTCCACCGGGGATTTCATGGATAGCCATGTGGGCTTTGGTGTCTTCAAGGGGACTCTGTCTATGAAAAGTGTTCCAGTCTCAACTGGGTTCCCACCTCCAAGTCCTACTGCATCCAGTACCTCATCCAACTCCACACTGTCAGGGCCTTTCTTTTAGGTGTGAAGTGCGTTCAGTAATTTTCCCATCTGGTGACTACAGTGGCAACAAGTTTGTTTGAAGTACATACCAGATGAGGGAACAGCTATGGAGAAAGGAAAACTCACTCTCTCCCCTAGGCTTAATACAGACCGGGCTGAGTCTGGGAAGCTCCCACTTCTGCAGGGATCCTTGCAGGCTAACAAGGATCCCTCCTGTCACATTCCCCTTTCCGGGCTCTAACACTGGCCGATGCTTCCTCCTACCCGAAAGGCTGTGTCCCCTCAGGGAGGCAGCAGACAGGTGGACCAGGGCGACGTGCCCCCCCGAGCATTGCTCCTCTCTGCTACCACCTCCCAGTCCTGGTCCTCTCAGGGCCCCACGTGCGATGGGGAACCCAGGACAGCCGCTGCCAAGAGTGTGAGGGCAGGCGGGGCGTCTCTTGGCAGCCCAGGGACTCGGAGCAGCACAGTGCAGTCAGGGGTCTGTGGCCATCTCACCTGGGCTGAGCTTTCGGGCAAGGCACTTGGCCAGCCTGCGTCCCTCAGCCAGTTGCCCTCGCAAGCCCTGCCCTTGGGGATGCTCAGCGCCATCATGGATGAGGAGGGCTTCCAGGTGCTGAACGAGCAGCTGGGAAACCTCTTCCCCTTCCCGCAGCTTCTTATATAAGCGGGTCAGTTCTTTCGCCTGATCTTGAATCAACAGATGACATACCCTAAGTTGGGAGAACACAGAGAATGTTCTAAAATGCAAAGGTGTGAACAATAGATAAGAGCTTTCATAGAGATTTCTAGCAGAATTTCCCAATGAGCCCTCAAAGCTGGATTCTGGCCTGTGTGGTGACGTGTCTGTGGCAGAGAAAGTAGAAGGTTAATCCAGCCTTCCTCTGGATCAGAGTGTGCTCCTGTTCATGCCCTGGACATCCCGTGTATCTTTCCTCCTGACCTCCAGAGCTCGCTTCAGAGACATGCCCCTTCAGCTGCTCACTTGGGGCACACGCATTTCCCTGGAAAACTCCCTAGGGGGCAGCGTGCCGTGAATGGACACAGTGCCAGACCCAGAAGCGTGGACAGTTTGGCTGGTGTTAACTGGTGTGCCAGGAGAATGGCAGCGTCCAAAAGACAGCATTTGTGGGAAGAGAGGATGGCAGGCTGTCGTCAGCCAGGGCTGACCATGTGAAAGGTAAAGCAAGTGTTGGTCTCGTAAGATTGTTCATGTGCTCGCTGTGCCAAAGGTCACAAATGGTCCCTTGCCCCTTGAATTTGGTGATGTTGATATCCTTTTTTAAAAAGTTTTTAATTTTTAATTTATTCTTTAGCCTAACAGTCTTCATTATTTTTTCACCACACCCAGTGCTCCATGCAATCCGTGCCCTCTTTAATACCCACCACCTGGTACCGCAACCTCCCACCCCTTCGCCACTTCAACTCAGAGAATGAGGCTCTGAGTCACTGGAGTCCATCGTTTACCAATCACTGTGGTCTAAATCGTCTTAGATATGTCTGTATAATGTGCCTGCCATGACGGTTTCTGCCCTTCTCTGGGCCCAGACTTGTTGCTGCCACCAGTCAGAGGGGCCCACGGCATCCCTCCAGCCTCCCACACAGGGCCCTCCTTACCTGAGCTTCTCAGGCAACGTGTCTGCCCGCTTGCCTTTCTCACACAGCACCTTCTCCCCCAGCACGGATTTGATGAGGTCGCTCGACTTTTCACACTCTGAGAAACAGAGATGCCTGCCTCAGTGGAAAGCTGGACATGCTGCTATGCCCGCTGCTTTCAAGGGAGGAGGCAGGCTGCACCCTAGGACAAATAGAACCTGGCAACCGGGCCGTGTGCTGGGAGCTCCACGCCTCATTGCGGAGTGTCCCAACTGCTAGACACTGGATCGCTCCCCGTTTTTGAGGCCAGGAAAGAGCAGTCCCGAGATAGAGAGAGGAGCTCCACTCCATGATTAACTGGTATTTTGCAGAGTCCGAATTCGTATCCCCCGAAAAGCCGCAATCTTGGCCACACTAGCAAGCCTCGCTGCCTCTTCATTGAACACTAAGGAGGGACCTTAAGTAAAGCCCCCAGGATGCCAGGACCAACGGGCATCCCCTGAGCTGGGATTTCTATACTGCACAAGTGTCTCAATGGTAAAGCGTCAGCCAGATACACCAGTGTACGCTAGAAGGCAGGAACCCAGAGAGACGTGAAAGGAACATGGCCAAATCCTAATCACATTTATGGAAGTAGAAGCAATAGAATTATGAACAGAGTTTACATGCTTCCAGGCTTTGCTATGAATGCTGTACGAGAATTTCCTCAGTATTCATTGTGACTGAGAGAAGTAGACCGCAGGACGGTAGTAGTCTAAGAGACAGGGAAACTGAGGCACAGGAAGATTAGGCAGCAGGGATTTGAGTCCAGGCGGACTGACCCAGAGCCCATGCTCTTCATCCCTCTGCTGAGTTACCTCCACCCCAAGCCCTTGGGTGGTAACTGTTTTCATCATCTTCACAACTGGCTTCCCTCAGTTAGGTTATCAGTTAGGTTTATCAGGAAAGTTGTAGACAAAACTTGGCTTGTCCTTCCATGAAAGGTCATCATCTCTTCACTTTCCTAAAGAGCAGGTTTCAATTCATTCTTTTTGCTGCCTCAGTTGTTTTCAATTCCCTTCTGTATGGAAGGCAGAGTGTGAGCAAATGGCAAAAATTCAGCCTCAGGACTCCTTCCCGTCATTGGGTTGTGCGCGTGCCCCGATCTCTGGGTTCCTTCTGTCTCTGAAGCCCCGTCCTCATGAACAGGCAGCTGAGCTCCCCAATTCAGCCTGCCTGTGGGAGAGGGCCTAGCGCACCCAGTGGCTTGGGCGGTGTCTGGGGCTGGTGTCCCCCTCTCACCCTGATTCTCACTTGGCCAAGCATCTGGTGGCCTCGGCCTGGGCCTGCTGACTTTGGCGCGTCACTGAAGGTTCTCCAGCTCAGGGGTAGAGAGAGGAGGTCGCACAGATTGTCTTATGTTCCCCCAAATGCTGCCAGCCTTACCACCGGGCTTCAGATGTCCTGCGTGGGCTTGGAAGGGAAAAGCATAAGCACGGGTTCCCTCTCACCTGGGGAGTCCCTGTGTGGATGGCGTCCCTCATGGATACCGCAGTTTCGGGGAAGGCAGGCCCCACTTCCTTCTCCTTGACAGCACGTAGTGTCACCCGCTGTAGTCCTCCCTCCTCCCCACGACCCCGGTGCCGCCTTGACCATCAGCATATTTCCTCAGTGCAGCCAGCTCGGTGCTTTGCCGGTGGGACACCCGAGAGCCGAGACCTGATGGAGTTCCTTAGTCCTACGGCAACTGAGATGAAGGACTGCTACAGGACAGACAGGGTCCTCACAAGACCAGTCATCTCTGGGTCTGCCCCAGGAGTCAAGAACTGGGATGGAAACTCTAAGCCACCCTATAGGTCACTGCTAACATGGGGAGGATGCTAACATACTTGTCTTTGGTTTTCCCATCCTCAGCTAACAGAGGGCAAATTCCCACTTCACCTTTCACGGACTGTGGTCAGAATGA
The DNA here is from genome assembly GCF_964662115.1 of Mustela nivalis. Taxonomy (NCBI): domain Eukaryota; kingdom Metazoa; phylum Chordata; class Mammalia; order Carnivora; family Mustelidae; genus Mustela; species Mustela nivalis. Next base: position 58,858 of record NW_028134290.1, on the reverse strand, counting down.
AATTTGTGTTGTCACTGGAAATGGGGCAGAGAGCATCTGGAGAGGCTTTGCATTTCTCAGAAGGAGAACACAGAGCTATGGCTTTGGGGACCAAACTTGGCAGGACTTACTGTATTTCCGCAGTTGGTTGGCCAGGGAGTAGGCCGTCGCTTCGGATACAAGGAATTTTTCCTTGAGGTCTAGGAAGTCCTGGGTGGATTTTTCCAGCTGTGACCGAAGCTGCCAGTTGACTTCCTGGAGGCTGCTTTCTGCCCCTGCCTCGGACAGAGGGCCAGGATGGGCTGCCATGGCGACCCGTGGCAGTAGAGATAGAACTGGGGACCAAAAAGCAGAAACCCAGACTCACGGTGGGTTAAAAACCAGTGACGCCAAGTTGGTTTAATCAGGACTGAGGGGTGAGGTTACAGGAATCCTTTACTTACTGTTGGGAACAATTGGAGCAACAGCCCACAGTACTTGAGAGACAACCAAGGTTCAAGATGCCAGAGGTGGGAGCCAAAGGCACTGCTCGTATCTCCGACTCCAACCGGAATGACCGCGGGAGCACCCAGAATGCCAGCTACTGGTCTGCACCAGCACTAACTGAATAGAATGTCCAGGGTGTCAGTGGAACCTGGGGAGCCCCTGCCTTCCAGTTGCCGAGGGGCCATGCTGATACACAAGGCTGCCTGGTCTCCCGTGAAGGTGACCGCTGATGGGGCCCACCCCTCAGTGGTCACTGTCAGTCGTTGTCTACCCTTGTGCTGATTCCACAGTTTCCCTCTCTTTCCAAAACAGTGTCTCAGCATAGTGCTCATTATTCGTTCCCTTATGTGTGTAGAATAACGTCAGGCAGAAATAGCGTCCCACGGAGTTTTCTTTGTTCTTTTTCTTTCTCTTTAATTCTTGGAGAGAGAAGGGGGGCATGGGTAGAGGGAGAGTATGTGATAAGGGGCTCGGTGTCAGAACCCGTGAGACCTTGACCCGATCCTAAACCAAGAGTCAGATGCTCAACCAAAGGAACTACTCAGGCGCCCTTCGCAACAGGTGTTCTTAGGGGCTCTCCTGAACTCATCCCACTTCTCAACAGCGGTTCAACAGATCTTAAGGCTTTTCTAGTGAGGGAAATGTCTGAAGTCAAAGCCTATCTGGATGTTCTTCTCCAGGTCTTCTCTAGGTTTTTTTCTCTAGCCATTAAAATACAAGAGAAACATGCTAGCAGTTTAGCCATCTTTAGTTGCTTTGTATTTGAAAAGGTTTTCAAAGTATTCGGCCTTCCTCCATTTACAATACTTTCTTAGCATGTATGTAGTAAATAAAGCTTTTTTTTACAGCAAAAACTAAACAAAAGAAAGCAGAAAACAACGATGAAAGAGCCCCAGACAGATGAAAATAAAAAGCGCCCAGGAAAACAGCAAACAGAACCCAGACTTAGTGTATGCAATGAATCTTGCAAACTGTTTCTGGGGCCCCTGGGGGCTCATCTGGTTAAGCGACTGCCTTTGGCTCTGGTGGTGATCCCAGAGGCCCGGGACCAAGTGAGGCATCAGGCTCCCAGCTCCATGGGGAGTCCGCTTCTCCCTCTGGCCTTCTCCCCTCTCGTGCTCTTTCTCACTGTCTGTGGCACGCTCCGCTCCCCTCCAATACATAAATAGATAAAGTCTTACAAAAGGAGGAAAAGAAAGGGAAGAAAACGGTTTCCTGTCCCAAGTCTGTCAGTATTCTTCTTACTGCAAGTCTGTGTTAGGTAGACTTGTTTTCCCATTAGGTGCACATTTCATTTCCGTTTCCTTAGCTATTTACCTAAGAGTGGGATTGCTGCGTCATACGGGACCCTGTGTTTAACTTTTTGAGCCACTGCCAGCCTCTTTTCCAAAGCAGAACAGGGACACCCTTTTACATTCCCACCAGGAATATGTAAGAATTCCATTTCTCTACAAGCTTCCCGACACATGTATTGATTGTCTCTTTGCTTGAAGTCATGGTAGTGGTTCTGACGTGGGATCTCACTGTGCTTTAGATGTGTATTTCCCTAGGGACTAATGAAATTGAGCATCTTTTCCTGTGTTCATTGTTGCAATGGTATTGTCCTTTTGAGAAAGTCTACTCAAGCTCCGTTCCCCATTCCTATATTGGCTGTCTTTTTACCAACTGCTGAGTTATAGGAGGGTTCTTTACATGCATTGTAGATAGCAGACCCCACTTTTCACTTCACTTCCTCGATAGTGACCCTTGAACCAAAAAGCTTTTAAGATGATGAATTCTAGTTTATCTGTTTATTTTTGGGTTGCTGGTGTGGTTTTGCAACCAGCTTCCAACCCCAAATCATGAAGATGTAGAAGTCTGTGTTCCTCAAAACATGGCTTTTGAAAGAGAGCTTGCCTGCCTTTTAGTAGTTGCTGGACATTATTTAGTAATGCCTGTTGAGTGTTGATTGATATTTCTCTCAATGGATAGTCTTGCGCCTGTTTTCCCACCTGTGGAGCGTGCCAAGGCCTGTAACAGAGATTTTGGAAATGATATCTGTGAACATCCTGGCTTAGATTCAGGGGTGAATCCTGGTTCTGCAGTGGAGCTGGTCTTAAACTCAAGCACATTTGTACAAATTGCTCAGGCCGTTTCGAGCTGAGTCGTTGTTGATCTTTCTGAGGAACACTTGTGTGCTAGTCCAGATCGTGTAGGGCCAGAGTGGACTTTCTCAGTGGCCTCCACACGGAGAAGACTGCCAGGATTGGACCTCGTCAAGACTTTCATCTCGGGTCTACTGGAATGGAAAGTAGACCTGCTTCAGGGTTTTGGGAACGTTGTTCCATGCAAGTTGGTTCCTCTCCTTTTTTTTTTTTTTTTTTTTTTTTCCTTAATGTGTACATGATTTCTTTCTGGAAAAGGGGAAAGGATATTTATTTCCAAACAGCCTGTCTGTTCTTTGTCAGTGGTCTGTCTGTGCTTTTGAAAACGTGTCAAGGAGAATTCCAGGTCAACTATCTTCTATGCAAAAAGTATAGTTCCTGTACAGTATCAGGTGATCATACTTAATATTAGGAACTATCTTGTAACTCAGATGGTATCGTTTCCTGATGAGAAAAAAAAAATACAAAGAACACCAAGCTTCCCAAGATCTTTGTCACAGGTCCCAGGTCACAGCTGTAGTGAAGTGAGGAGCGAGCATTCGAAACCTTTTCTGGAGGCACCTGTTTGGCTCAGACAGATCAGCATGCAAGTCTTAATCCCTGTTCAAGTCTGGATTTCAGGACTGGAACCCCATGTTGGGTCCTGCTTAAAAAAAAAAAAAAAGAAAAAAAGAAAAAGAAAAGAAAAGAAAAAAGAAACCAGTGTAGCCGGTATCCCATTGGGTTTTCCTATGCTTATGAAGCAATTACCATATGCTATGGTATCTCATTGTATACTGATTTCTTTCCCTCACGGCTAAAGAGTTGTGTCTCTTCGTGGGCTAGTATTAGAACCAGTGGTACGTCTTGTTTTGTGAAGTTTCATTTCGAGTCTTTTGGCCATTTCTTTTATTCTTTTGATGATCTTCTCAGACTAGATGATACCCAATTCTGGAAAAAAGTCCTTTGTCAGAGAGAAACATGCTTCTATACTGGGCCTTCCATTTATATTCTCTTGAGGTTGAGATGAAGATAAATAAATTCATTTTCGTATCCCCAGAAATGATGCATTGCCTCTTTTGACCTTGCAAATCATATGGTTGATTTTGGGGGGAAATATCAAAACCACTTATTGAGTTTCAGGGTATGAAAGGTTGTTTTTGTATTTTAAAGTGTTTCTACAGGGACGCTGAGATATAATTTCCATGCAGTAAAGTGTATGTAATTAAAGTCCTACGTCTATTAAGTTTGAGCATATATATGCATCACCCCGGTAGTGGAGGCATCTATCGCCCCCACAAGTTTCCTTGTCCTTCTAGCATTTCCTCCCTCCCATTTGCACGTCAGGAAAGCATTGATTGGCTTTCTGTTACAGTAGAATTATTTGCAATTTCTAAGGTTTTCTCTTAACACCATCGTATGCTATGTAAATTATTTTGTTTTGATGTTTTCTGGCTCTGAGGTATTATCAGAGCAAAAGAACATGTCTTCCCATAGTGTTATGTAAGCGACGAGATTACTCTGCGAAACCGCATAGTATTCCATGAGCTGGATATGTCACAATTTGTGGTGGTCATTCCTCTGTGGATGGAGATGAATGACAATTAGAAATAGTCAGTAGCTTTTGGGGAATGTACCGTTTCTTTTTTCATTTGAGTGGAATGGGGGTGGTCTATGGTAGGTATAGGTTTAATATTTTGAAGAATTTCTGGACTGTTAGGGTGCCTGGGTGACTGAGTGAGTTAAGCATCTGACATGGATTCTGGCTCAAGTCATGATCTCATTGGTGGCGAGACAGAGCCCCAGGTAGGGCTCTATGGTCAGTGGGAGTCTACTTGAGCTTCTGTGCCTCTCCCTCTCTCTCTGCCCCTCCCTCCACTCACTTTTAGTCGCTCAGTCTTTAGTCAATCAAAGATACAAAAAAATAAGAATTTCCAAACTATCTCTGCAGTGGTTGTAGAATTTAAAATTCCCATGCGCAGTGTATGAGAAATCATAGCAAGGAGGTGACTTTGCTCCTTGCTATGACTCCTTGCTATGGCTCAGAATGGAGATTCCATTCATTTTTGCCATTTTCATTGACAGATAGTGGTTTAAATTTCCATTTTCCTAATAACTAATGATGTAGGTTGTGCGCTATTCCTCCATTTCTTCCATGTGTATTCTTTGCTAAAGTGTTTTTACAAATCTTTGAATCCATTTTATTGTATGTCCTTTTTGAAAGGTTTTATTTATTTATTTGCAAGAGAGGGAAGGGGAGCAAGAGCAGGGCTGTTGGGTAGGGTGAGGAGGCCAGAGGGAGAGGAGAAGCACACACCCTGCTCAGCGGGAAGAGTGATGGAGGGGTCGGGGGTTAGACCCCACGAACCTGAGATGGTGACCTGAGCCAGAGGCAGCCACTTCACCAACTGAGGCACCCAGGCCCTTTTCTTTGACCCGTTTAAAATTGGATTGTTTGTCTTCTTCCTATTGACTTTCTTTTTTAAAAAAAATTAATTAATTTATTTTCAGCATAACCGTATTCATTATTTTTTCACCACACCCAGTGCTCCATGCTATCCGTGCCCTCTATAATACCCACCATCTTGTACCCCGACCTCCCACGCCCCCTGCCCCTTTAAACCCCTCAGATTGTTTTTTAGAGTCCGTAGTCTCTCATGATTCACCTTCCCTTCCAATTTACCCCAACTCCCTTCTCCTCTCTAACTCCCCATGTCCTCCATGCTTTTTGTTATGCTCCACAAATAAGTGAAAAACCATATGATAATTGACTCTCTTTGCTTGACATTTTTCACTCAGACTTTTGAGCGTTCATTCAGTGTTCTCTTAGGAGACCTTCAGCAGGTATGGAAATTACACCTAGTTTCTCTCTATGTGTGACATGGCTTGGGTTCTCTCACCAATGTCTTCTGAAACACCAATGTTTTAAATTGTGATACAGTCCAGTTGACCAATTTGTTCTTTCATTAGTGAGAATTTTGGTATCATATCTAAGAAAACAATGGCCAGGGCCTCCTGGGTGACTCAGTTGGTGAAGTGTCTGCCTTTGGCTCAGGACATGATTCCAGGGTCTGGGAACCAGCCCTGCATTGGGCTCCTTGTTCAGCAGGGAGCTTGCTCTTCCCTTTCCCAGTGCTTCTACCCTGTTTGTGCTCTCTCACTCTGCTCCATAAATAAATAAAATCTTTAAAAAAAAAAAAAGAAGAAAAAAGGAATAGAAATGCTTCTCAGCAACATCTGGCATTGTCTTTTGTACAGAATCACACTCATTCGTGCAAAATGGTCCCTGGTTTGGCAAACATTGCCCTGCAGACTAGTCACATTGATGACCGTTTTATGGGCTTATGAACCGTGCATGTGTCTTCTTTGGGAACATGTGTATCCGAGTCTTATGCTCGCTTTGTATTAGCAGCGTGTTCCTTCTGCCCATTCAGTGAGTTCAAAGTACCCTTATGTCTTGCGTATGGGAGTCCTCATTGGGTATTTATCTGCAAATATTGTCTCTTTATCAGTGTCTTCTCTGTTCCTTTTCTCAGTGGTAATGTTGGATGCAGCAAGGTTGTTCATCTTAAGTTTTCTTGTTACATATTTTACTCTTGCTCCAGTGACAGAACTCTTCACTAAATGCAAAGTCCTGACCATTTTCTGTTGCGTAATCATCTTGAATGATTGCTATGGCTCTTCTCCTTAAGTCTGTGGCCATTTTGAGTTCATGGCTGCGAAAGGGGTGGTTTTCAACAACCACTGTAGGGGAAGTTTGTCCTGATAGGGGCAAGAGAACCGTGAGGTAGCTTGTGGTCCTGAGTTAGTCTCCCCCAGGCCAGGAAAGGGGATGTCACCCTCCTGTACCTCTTCATGGGCATCTGAGTGCCTTTGGGGAGGAGAGTTAGGTGGTCCTAGTGGTCATATTCGGCACTTACACCCCATTCTCTCAGACTGGGTAACTGGGTACAAAGTAGCTCCAGGAGCCCGGGGCGTCCTAGTCAGAGGTGTCTTTAGGAGCACAGACACACTGAGAGCCAGAGAGGATTACATGGAAAGGATAAAAGAGAACCCCGGGGATGTGGTATGGTTTACTATAGGGTCTTCCTTCAGTGGGGTGGGAAATAGGACTCCCACACACCAGCAACTCAGGAAACATGCCCAGAGGAAGTAGGGCAGATGGAAGGCAATTCCCAGAGTTTGATCTATTTTTGCCAACATGAAAGTCATGATATGTGCCTGGATATCAAATGTGTATGAAAGGACACATGGCGGGCTCAACTCTTCACCTCAGAGACCTCACGTTGGTGATGGGGACTAGCTAAAAAACAAAAACAAAGACACACACAGAAAAATCAAAACACAAAAAAAACAAATAAAAGAAATAAATAGGTGCGTGCATCAGGAATCCAGAAATACCCCCGTGCCCCCCTCCCCTCCCAGGAAGGAAAGGATGTGGTCAGGATGATGGGAGGCTCAGTTACTAAAGTGGCTGCCTTTAGCTCAGGTCATGATTGCAGGATCCTGGGATCAAGCCTCACATGGAGACCTTCCTTGGCAGAGAGCCTGTTTCTCTCTCTCTCCCTCGGCCTGACACTCTGCTTACTTGTGCTATCTGTCTGCCAAAAAAGTAAATAAAACCTTTTAAAAAATAAAGACAGGAAGGAAGGAAGGAAGGAAGAAAGACAGTCAGACAGACAGAAAGAAAGAACAAAAGAAAGAACGAAAGAAAGAACGAAAGAAAGAAAGAAAGAAAGAAAGAAAGAAAGAAAGAAAGAAAGAAAGAAAGAGGAAGCTTGGTCCTTGCAGTTCAAGAGCCATTCTGAGCCTGTGGGGAATCCTAATTATTGGTCTGCATTTCCCAAGAGAAACCCAGAGACCCTACCATTTTAGTATTTGCTGGGTTTTCCATGTGCACTCAGAAGTGCACTGGCTGAATAAAGTTGGCACACTAAGAACAGAAGGAGACCAAGAAACAGAATGTTCCCTGGATGCACCACATTATTGTCTGCCCTCACTGCAGTCTCACTGGAAATGGGAAAGGGCAATTGAAATCCCTGGTATTCAACACAGGTTTGGAAAAAAAAAAATGGAAGGTTTGGGTTCACAGTTTAAATTACTGTATTCTCAGTTTGAATCTGAAGGCAAGTGCAAACCCTGTTGAACATTTTCTGACTTCTGTGGTGGAGATAAGGGCTAACACAGAAAACAGCTCTACACATCAGAGTAACTTTGGTAACTTAGTATCTTTCCATTGACATGGTTTTCTTTCAATCTTCTGATCCCATGGTCTCCTGCTTGAGTCTACACATATTTGTGCAACGAAGATGATGTCAATACCATACGTAAAATCTGTACCCCCGACTGTCACAGTGCTCATACCTAATGGTACATCGGGTCCATTTCTAAGTGCCTGTAGCTACGTTATGGCTGACTCCAAAGGCAGCCCATTGTACCATGTGTAGACTTCTCTCTGGCCCCACCTCCAGGGTCAGCAGTACCTCAGAGCTGTCTCCATTCCTGCGGAAGGATGTAGGTCAGGTAGAGAAATGGAGGGTGGTCTAGGCAACAGGAACAGGAAAGTAGGCCCCTAAGCTGGTTGATTCCAGAGAGGACAATTGCATTGTTGTTGGTTTTGTTTAGAAGTTTTTATTTATTTTTTCATTTCCTTTCAGTGTTCCAAAATTCATTGTTTATGTACCACACCCGGTGCTTCATGCAATACGTAGCCTCCATAATACCCACCGCCAGGCTCACCCAGTGTTTTTAAAAAGCATGTAATTTCCTTATTTGAGAGAGAGTGCTTGAGAGAGCAGGAGTGGTGGCCAGGGGGAGGGTGGGTGAGAAGGACAAGCAGAGTCACCACTGAGCAGGGAGCTTGACATGGGACCTATCCGAGGACCCTGGGATCCTGACCTGAGCCAGAGATTGAACTTAAACAAATGAGCCTCCCAGGTATCACTTGAAATAATTAAAAAAAAATTTGCTGCACTTAACATGCAGCATGTATTAGTTTCATGTCAAATGTTGGTGTTGATTTTTATGTCTTCTTTTTTAAGATCTTCTTTCCTCCTTTCTTTCTTTCTTTCTTTCTTTCTTTTTCTCTTTCTTTCTTTGCTTATTGTGTATAAGAAGGTTGCTGGGCATTGGGAGAGGGAGAAAGAAGGCAGATAGAAAGAAAGAGTAAGAGAAGGAAAGGAAGAAGGAAGGAAGGAGGGAAGGGAGGATGGAAGGAAAAAAAGAAAGGGAGAAAGAGAATGGAGAGAGGGAGGAAGAGAGAAAATGAAAAGGTAAGAATGGAAGGAAGGAGGAAGGGAGAGGGGAAGTATGGTGGAAGGGAGAAACAGAAAGAAAAGGACAGAAAGAGAGAGAGAGAGAGAGAAAGAGAAAGAAAGAGAGAAAGAAGAAAGAGGAAGTACCCAGGCCAGTTTTCCTTGTGAACATCTAGTGAAGATCCTGTTCGGACAACCCGGAAGCTAGTGAGCCCTGGGAAGGCCCCACTCTGGCATGCGCTCAAGAGGGTGTATCTGATGTGTGTAGAACTATTTAAGGAACCAAATTTAGAATCCATTGATTAATACGGCCGCATTTCCTAGAAGTGGTCACATCAGCTGTGCAAGCATGGCCATGGGAATCACCCCCAAAGAGCTCCATGGTGTGCACCTGGGTGGCTCAATGGTTAAGTGTCTGCTTTTGGTTCAGGTCAGGATCTCAGGGTCCTGGGATCGAGCACCCACATCAGCCTCCCTGCTTAGTGGAATGCCTGCTTCTCCTTCTGCCATGCCTCCTGCTTGTGTTCCCTCTCTCGCTGTGTGTCTTTTTCTGTCAAATACATAAACAAAAGTTAAAAGAAGAAAACTCAGAGATAATACATTCTTGTCTGGGTCAGAGCGTGTCATCCTGTGGGAAGCAGGTTCCTGCAGTTAGTGTTGCCGGGATCTCAGGTGCTTTGCTGGTACCTCAGAATTTGACCCTTGAAAATGTGAGTAAACTTGATATTGCGTATGATTTATGATTTGGGGGACCGGTTTAGGAATACACCCCTTTATGTCATTCCCATATTTGTTGGATGTGTTCTTATGGAATGCTCTGAAGTTCTTGCAGTAATTTGCATCGGCCACAGTTAACGCAGCATAATGTGTGCACAGAGTGACTGGTGGATCATGGATTTTGGGGCCGTGATGGCCAAATCTGTTGCTGAGGTAGCTTCCAAAACCATGTATCATGCCTTTGCATGTGCCTATTTGCAACTGGAAAAGCCCCAAGGCATATTGGCCTGCTCCTTTGTGGACCTTGCCATCAATTCCCTGGAGGTTCAGGAGCATAAGAGCTCTCAATCTCTTCTTTAAGTTTTGATTTATGTAGTTGACAGTGACAGAGAGAGAGAGAATTGAAGGAGGGGAGCAGCAAGGGAGAGGGAGAAGCAGGCTCCGTGCTGAGCAGGGAGCACAATGCAGGGCTCGATCCCAGGACCCAGGGGTCATGATGTCAGCTGAGGCCAGACGCTTAACTGACTGAGCCGCACAGGCACCCCCTCAGCTCTTACTAAATCCCAAACCTCATCTTTCGTAACTCAGTATCTTGTTTGGTACAATTTCCACAGGCAGGGTCTGCAACTCGGGGGCACTTCTTGGAAAGCAGCAGAGGGAACAGGGTCTGGTGCTCTCACAGGAGAAATGACTCCTAATCAGCAGACAGATCTGTCACCTGAAAATAAGGCAGAGCGCGCACAGATGTGAGAACCACCAGATAAGGAGATGAAACCATTTATTTTAATAGTTTTCCATCACTTAAAAATGAAAAATAGATCAATGGAAAATATGAACAAGGCCCTATTTATCTTTAAGAGAGCAAAACGACGATGTGTGAAAGGCAGTGTACTGCAAGCGATTGACAGCATTAGAAGATGCAGAGTAAGACTATTGATAGGACCGTATTGACTCTGTAGGTCTCTCTGTAGTATTGCAGTAGGAACTACAGTAAATCATCCATACATGCACACAGGGGCTTTTCCCATGAGGTCTTTACTCGCCTACAGCAGTGTTTTATACTTTTCAGCAAACAAGTCTTACTTCTCCTACAATGAACTGATGCCTGAATATTTTACTGTTTTTGGTGCTACTGTAAGTGGCATTGCTTTCTTAATTTCCTGCTCAGTTTGTTCCGTGGTTGTGCATAGAAACACAAGTGGTTTTTGTATAGCTGCTACCCTGCAACCTTATGGAATGTGTGTATGGACTCTAATACGCTTGTGTGTGGATGCTTTGAAAATTTTCTGTATTTAAGCATGTCCTTTGTAAGTAGAGATGCAGGTTGACCCTTGAAGAATTGCAGGGTTAAGGGTGCTGACCCTCAAAGAGAAAAGCTCTGTGTTTAAGTTTTGACATGCCATGACTGAGGTAGTAAGAGTCACCTCTTACTACCTTACTGAAGACGTAAGGAGATGATCACGTGCTCTTGTGCAAGTCTGTGGACTCTAGACTGTATCCATCAAACAAAGTCAGCAAGAGGAAAGAAATGTTATAAGGACAATCATAAGGAAGAGAACACATTTTTAGAGTAGTATGCTTAGTTGAAAAAAAATGCACCTGTACGTGCACCTGTACTTGCGGTTCCAACCTGCGGTGTAAAAGGTCAACTGTGGTTTTGTTCCTTCCTTCCCACAAGTCTTTTTTCTCACTTTCCATTTTGAAAGATATTCTGGCCGAGTCTAGAATTCTGTCCCTCTGCCTGGGGACACGCCTGCATTTTGCCCGCAGTGAAGAGCAGCGACAGATGTGAGGTCCCCTCAGGCCTGGAGTCTTGGATCAGCACTCATAGGGATAGAAAGAGTAGCGGGAGCCCTTGCTCTTTGCACACCGACTCCTACTGGAAGGAACGCAGTGTCCCCAGAGGCCCCTGTACAGAATGCTCAGGGCTTTGGAGCTGCCCCAAGCAAGAGGCCAGAGGCCATCTCTCCCTCTCACTTTCCCAACTTCTCTTCTCTCTTGCCTTCCACACTCCATGTTGCCAACTCATCCCCCCCATCCTCCTGCTCCTTGTCAGCATTCCAAGGACATGCCTCTCCCTGCCACCAGCATCCCAGGCTGAGGCTGTGGAGCTCTTCTGGATGGGGAGCTCAGTGCTGTTCCAAGACTTGCCCTCTCGCTGTTTCTCCCATGCTTGCTTGAATCTAAATCAGCTGCCTGTCCCAGACTTCTAAACATTTTTGCCAACAAGAAAATAGTGGATGGGCATCTGGGTGGCTCAGTGGGTTAAGCCTCTGCCTTCAGCTCAGGTCATGATGTCCGGGTCCTGGGATCGAGTACCACATCAGGCTCTGTGCTCGGCAGGGAGCCTACTTCCTCCTCTCTCTCTCTCTCTCTCTCTCTCTGCCTGCCTCTCTGCCTACTTGTGATCTCTGTCTCTCAAATAAACAAATAAAATCTTTTAAAAAAAGAAGAGTAAAAAGAAAATAGTGGAGGTTGTGTGTGTGCTTGTGCGTGTGTCTGCGTGTTGCCTTGGAAATCATAAGGTGCTGGATCAGGAATCTGGAGTTCCTCCCTCAGGAATGGATAGGGGAATGATCTTGGTCCTTGCAGATCAGAGCCATTCTGAGCCCTGAGAGAATTCTAAATGTTGGCTGACACTTCCCAAGATCAACCCAGACGGCCTATACTTTGGGCATTTGTTGGGGTTCCTGTGTGTGGTCAGAAGTCCCCTGGCCAACCAAAGCTGGCACACTAAGTACAGAAGTAGACCAAGAAGGAGAATATTCCCTGGAAGACCACATTACTCTCCTCCCTTACGGCAGTCTCTCTCTGAAAATGGGAAGGGGCACTCAAAAGACCTTGCATTCAGTAGAGGATGGGGAGAAAAAAGTGTATCGTTGGGGTAACAGTTCAAGTTACTGTATCCTTAGACTCTATGTGAGGCCATGTGGAAACGCTACTGAACAGTTTCGTGGGCTATGCCCAAGGGTAGGAGGGGTTAATGGAGACTGCGATTACACAACTCAGTGTAATTGAGCACCGTAATATCTTTTCCTCTTCACATGGTTTTTCTTCCATTTTGTCTGAGGCCAGGCATGAATCTAAACATATGTGTAAGAAGTTCATATCAGAAAAGGTGTACAAAGCCCACAAGCCTTAATTGGGCGGTACTATATCCTCATGGTGCTCTAGGCGGTCTTCAGACTGTACGTAGCCACATCATGGCTAACTGTGAATGCAGTCCCTTTCTGGGTATGTGTGTTCTTGGTGTAGGCTCTCCCCCGCCCCAGCCCACAGGTTAAGCGGTCCCTCTGAGCTGGGTGTGTCTCTGGGGGAAGCATGTTGTTCCAGTAGGTAAGAAGGGGAAATGGGGGGATGGGGATCCAGCAACAAGAAAGCATGCTCATAAGTGGGTGGGTTGTAGAAAGAAAGGAGCATGCTATTTCCTCTAACAATATGCATAGCTCTCTGTCAGAAATCTGGCCCTGATGAAAGAGCAATGCTGGGAGAAACCGGTGTACCCTTTGTCAGGAAATACTTGAATTCCTGCTGATCTATCCGCTGTGCCTAAAAACTCCCCCTAGACAACTTGGGGAAGAGAGGAGAAACTGTGTTCCTTTTAGGTGTTATGATTTCCCTTCAGCGGGGTTGGCCAGGGAAAGAAATCTATTCAGGGTGAGAATCTGGGAGAAGATACTTTCAAAGGATATATCCGATGAAGGGCTAGTATCCATAATCTAGAAAGAACTTATCAAACTCAACAGCCAAAGGCCAAATAATCCCATCAAGGAATGGGCAGAGGATGTGAACAGACTTTTCTCAAAGTGGACATCCAGATGGCCATCAGGCACATGCTTAAGGGCTCCACGTCACTCAGCATCAGGGAAACTCAAATCCAAGCCAGAATGTGATCCACCTCACACCAGTCAGAATGGCTAAAAAAGAAACAAGTCAGGAAATGATGGATGCTGGCCAGGATGTGGAGAACGGGGCACCCTCCCACGGGTTTGGTGAGAATGCAATCTGGTGCAGCCACTCTGGAAAACAGCATGGAGGTTCTTCAAAAAGTTGAAAATAGAGCTACCCTGTGACCTAGCAATCACACTCCTGGGTATTCACCCTAAAGATAAAAATGTCGTGATCTCAAGGGGCATGTGCACCTGAATGTTTATAGCAGCAGTCCTCACAATAGTGAAACTGGGAAAGAACCTTGATGCCCATCAACAGATGAATGGAAGAGGAAGAGTTGGTATTTGTATGTATATTTGTGTATACACACACACACAGATACACACACACACACACACACACACACACACACACACACACGTACACATACCCGCACCATGGAATACTATGCAGCCATCAAAAGAAATGAAATCTTGCCATTTGCCAGGACATGGATGGAACTAGACGGTATTATTTTGAGCAAAATAAGTCAGTCAGCAAACGACAGTTATTATATGATCTCCCTGATAGAAGGTTCTTGAGAGGCAGTGTGGGTGGGTTTGGGGAGTAGGGAAGGAAAGAATGAAACAAGATGGGATCAGGAGGGAGTCCAACCATAAGAGACTCTTAATCTCACAAAAGAAACTGAGGGTTGCAGGGATGAGGGTTGCAGGGAGAGGGTGGTTGGGTGATGGACATAGGGGAGGGCATGTGCCATAGTGAGTGCTGTGAAGTCTGTAAACCTGGCAATCAGAGACCTGTATCTCTGGGACTAATAGTACATTGTATGTTAAAAAAAAATAAAAAATAAATATTAAAAATGGATAAAGGACCTGAATGGATATCTTTCCACAGGATCATGGAAATGCAAGTCAAAACCACAGTGAAATATTATTATGTCACAGTTAATATTGCTACTATAGGAGAGAAAAAAGAAAACCAGTGTTGGCAAGGTTATGGGGACCATGGAACCCTTGTGCACTGGTAGAAAGGTAAACTGATACAGCCATTTTTTTTTTCTCAAAAAAGAATGAAACTATAATTACCCTGTGATGCAGCAATCCCAGTTTGGGGTGTATATCCAAAGGAAATGAAACAGGATTTCAAAGAGACATCTGCACCCCATGTTCACTTCAGCATTGTACACTGTTGCCAAGACACTGAAACAACCTAAGTGTTGCATGGGTGAAGATTATGTGGGTCATGGACATGAAAAGTCTAGCGAAAAGAATATAGTCAATGATATTGTAATACCACGGTATAGTGAGAGATGATGATTACACTTACTGTGTAATACTGAGTAGTGTATGTAATTGTCAAATAACTGTGCCGTACACCTGAAACTAATATAAGATTGTATGTGCATTATACGTTAATGTTAGAGAAAATGTGAATGTTATTTGGTTATGGAAAAGAAGGAAATTCTGCTATTTGTGTCAACATGGATGTAACTGCAGGACATTATATTCAGTGAAAAAAGTCAGAAAGAGAAAGACAAATACTGAGTGCTATCATCTATCCATGGACTTAATAAAAATAAAGAAGTCAACTCACAGAAACAAATAGTAGGATGATGGTTACCAGTGGCTGGGACGTGGGGCACATGGAGAGATATTGGTGTAAGGAGAAGAACATTCAGTTATAAGATGAATAAGTTATGAGGGTCTAAGGTATAGCATGGTGACTGTAGTTATAATAATGTATTATGCTCTCGAAACTTGCTAAGGAAATAGATCTTAAGCTTGCTTACCAAAAAAAAAAAAAAAAAAAAAAAAAAGGAAGGGAAAACTTCAGGTGATTGAGAGGTGATGTGCTCATTAATTTGCTTGCAGTAATCATTTTATAAGGAATATGTACTATAAGTCATCAGATTGTACACTTTCAATATATGTAGTTTTATGTGCTTATTATACCTGAAAAAATCTGGGAAAAATATTTGCAATGGTAAATACGAGGTTATGAGAATTTTGCCACCCTTCACTATAACTAATAAAAGTAATGCTTCTAGTTGGTAAAGCATGCAAGCAACCGACCAGACAGGTGCAATAGGCGGAGCCCTCCCTTGTTACCTTTTCCCTTCTCCAAGCCCTCCTCCAGGCCCACAGCTTGCCCCGCCCATCGCACCCTCCTGGCCAATAGCCAGCCGGCGGCCAGGCCGGAAGTGATGTGGACAGCCGCCAAGGTTTGGGCCTCCTGTGGCTTCTGAGGCCTCACTGGGAGCGGGGCGTGGAAAACTAGCTCTAGAAAATGAAAGCTGTAATAGTAGGAAGAAGAACAACGACCGAAAGCCTGGTGGAATAACGCGAAGGGTAGAAGCTGGGAATCAGAGCCCAAATTGTAAGAGAACAAATGGAGAAGACAGATAGCGCCCGAAGGTGTGTGTGGTAGGTCCAGGTGTGAGGAAGACGGTTTGCAGCGGCACAAGAGATGGGATGCAGGTGTCCCGCTCAGCAGGGGGACGGCGTAGGGACCAGCATCCCACGGGGTCGTGGGAAGAGGGAGGGAGCGAAGGGAGGGCCTGAAAGGAGACCCCAAGAGCCCGCGGAGTCCTGGATGCCTTGGCGGCGCCAGGCGCCATGAACCCTGGGAGCTCGGCCTTTGGCCCCGATTCCTGAGGAATGCAGTGGGGGCCCCATACAGTTCAATAGGGCGGGGTGGTGAGCTCTTGAGACTGACTGATCCCTGAAGCAAATATAGCGTTTCCTTCTGCAGCCTGTCCTCTTGCCGCCCACTCAAGCTCCCGGTTCTATGATAGCACGTGGCTGTCGTTTGCCTGATTTGATTTTTGAGCTCAGTGTCTGCTGAGCTGATGCACTTAGACAAGGAGGAGGAGTCCAGCGTGGCAGCTTGGGGCTAGAGACGGCAGAGAGCACCAGTGCCTGCCTCTGGTTGGGTCATCAGAGAGCTCACTCTTCTTTTATGGGGAGGGCTGGAGCTCTCAGCCCAGCTGGGAGCTAATCCCAGGCCTTCTTAAGCTATACTGTGCTACACGTTCTCTCTTAGCTAGCTTCTTTCCTAACTTATCCTCAGTGGCTATTTTGTTTTTATTCTTCTGTCATGTTTAAAAGATTTTCTTCATTTACTTGAGGCAGAGAGCGAGACGGAGCCCCAGAGCAAGCTTGCAAACAGCGGGCATAGGCCAAGGGCAAGGGCAAGGGAGAGAATCTGAGGAGGTCCTTTCACTGGGCCCTGTGGGGACCCCGAGATCATGACCTGAACAGAACCATGAGTAGGAGGCTTAACTGGATCAGCCTGCAGGGGCTGCATATTTTTAAACATTTTGTCAAGATTTTACGTTGAAGTGATCTCTGTACCCAACGTGTGGCTCCAGCTCTCAACCCTGAGATCCAGAGCAGTCTCTGTGTCAGCCAGGGCTGGGGAAATCTGCCCGAACACCGAGGTTCATGTTCGTTACTAATGGCATGGGTAGAAAGGGTCTTTTTATTATTTCATTTTATTTAAATGTATATTATATTATTTATTTTATTTTATCTCAATTTTATTACTTTTATTTTATTTCAATTTTAATTTGCTTCTGTTTTAGGATTAAAACAACTTCTGTGTTTCCAGAGCCTGGGCATCCCATAGACAGTATCACCTTTATTGCTGATGCTGGGTTTTGAGAGCTGTTCATTCCTGGGACGTGGGTGTTCATTCCTTTCTGTTGAATTTCCAGGAACACATTTCTCATTGACCTCGCTAGCTTTTTTATTCCTTGCGGACAGAAAGTGACACACCCAGTGTGTACACACTCAGAGGCCGTTTCCTAGGATCTGGAGTTTGGGGAGGTGATGTGGGGGGAGCCTGGAAAAGAGGCGGGGTTTGATCTCTACTGAACACTATTAGCACTGGCAATTCTATGATTGTAGTCAAGACGTCATAGTCATTTTCCTAGGAAGAGAGACGGTGTTTGGTTTGTGGGTTGCGTTGTGACCTTGTTTTTGTCTGTCCTGAGCAATATTGTCAGATGGCCTTGTTTTGTCTTGTTTTATCAAGGTCTCCAAGCAGCTTTGTCGGAGGTTGATATTCTGCAAGCATGATTATTTACTTACAAGCATGAGAAAATACAGAAAATACAGGCTGGGAGTGTCCGTTGCGGGGTGAGAGGCTGGCCTTGTTCGTTGTCTCTAGAAATCCCTAAAGCAGAAGAAAAAAAGAGAGAGCTCGGATCTTAACAGTTGTAGCTGTAGCTGCAAACCTGATGGGAAAGTATGACTTTGGCTGTGTCTTGAGATTCCTGTGTCTCAGTTTCTCGATTCACAATGGCTCAAAGGGACTTGTTCCTGCATGGGTTGTCCCAGGTGTGAAATCGACAGGGGAGGAAGGTTGATAAGAGCCAGAGGCCCGGATGGTGGTACACAGCGCTTTCGTGGATTCCCACCCCTCCGGGGCTATCGGGTCAAGAACGGCAGGCACAGGCATGTGCTCTCCTGTCCAGCCTGGGTCCTCCAATCACCTATGGCTTCGTTATATTTACATGGTGGTTTCAGTCCCCCAGTGGGGTCAGATTGCAATGACAGGTCCAGGAAGAACTGGGTTAGGGCCCGGCCTGCCCTTACTGACCAGTAGGTTGAGTTCCTTAGATGACTGGAGACAATGTCAGCTGAGACCACCTTAGCTATGACCCATACTCTGTGAGACAGGAAAAGAAAAGACACTGCTCAGCCTGATGCATTTGCCATCTCGAGGCCTTCCTGCTCTCCCATCTTGAGGGTGTACTTACTGTAGATCACCCGGATTGTAAGCCAACTGAGTATAACCTGTAGGGGTGTAGAATTGTGACAAAAGCATATTCCAGGGGAAATTCCTTCTGGCCATTTTTGTTTTCAGGGTGGAATCTCGATTGACCAGTGTCCCCTGATATTCAGAGGTGGGTTTCTGGAGGGGGAGTGAGGAGCCTGGACAGGGGAGTTTGCAGCCAAGGCCTGGCTGGGGGCTCTGCTGCTGTCAGCTGGTGGGGGAAATTCTCCTAATTTCTGTGGGCCTCAGTTTCCCCATGTGTAAATTACAGTTGATATTCAAATTCTCCCAAGTCCCTTCCTGCTCCAGTGTCTGCACGTGCACGAGGGACTGAGGTGCCTGTTATGGAGTCCTGGGGACTGGAGCCGGGACCTGACTTGGTCCCTTCTCTGTGTGTCTCCCACAGGAGCCTGGGCTGAGTCCACACTGAAGACAGAGAATGGAGAGAGGAGCTGGAAGACAGGATATCAGCAAGTCTGGAAGACGAGAATATCGCAAAGAAGAACAAGGCCATGGTGGTGCAGGTGGTTGCCCGAGGAGGGAAGAATAAGCCCAGGCGGAGTCCAGAAAACTGAAGGGAAACCGAGGAATGCATGAGGCAGCATGAGCTGAGGGGGATGACTCGGAGAGTCCCACAGTCCACAGTGAGCCCGTGCCCCTGGGGCGGGGCCCCACAGGATGGATCGGGATTCGCTTGTACTGCTGGAGAACTGTACCAGTTCCCAGAGGAGGAGGAGGTGCCCACGAGCTTCACCCTTGGAGCCGCCCTTACGGTGGATGTTTCCAGGTAAGTGTGGGCCTAGGGGGATCAGGGGCATTTGAATTAGAGTTGCAGAGGTCCACCTTTCCTGCAGACTATTGTTGTAAGGTCAGAAACGACCACAGTAGGGGGCTCTTGCCTCTGAGACAGTGATACCAATAATATTCTTTGGAATGTATTGTGGTAAAGGGCTTTATGCACTATATATTTTGTCCATATATATGTTCAGGGTCTCATTTTTCCTTAGTCTTAGTCCTTAGTGTTAAGAGCGTGGAATTCTGACATCAAGAGGATTTCACTGGGGAGGTCAAGCAGTGAGTGGGAGAATGCAAACAAGATCTTGTAGCATGTGGGTGTCTCAGTTCCTTGAGAGTCTGCCTTCTGCTCATGTCCTAATCCCAGGTCCCCGGGATCAAGTCTCATGGTGAGGGGGCGGGACAGGGGGCTCCCTGCTCAGCAAAAGGGCGCAGGGGTAGGCCAAGCACCCGAATCCTAATGACAGGGTGGGCCTTTGAGAAGATTCCAAGAGGGCAGTCCCTTCTTCATCAGAGCGCACCGCAAGGGCATGTCACGGGACATCGAGCGTGTTGCGGCTCCTCTTTAAGGAAGGGGATTTGTTGCCTTCTGGGAGAAAGCAGAGAGCATTCCTGCAGGACATTCGGTCTAGGACTGCAGTTGAGATTTGAGATTTTCGACCACTTCTGTTGGATCGGGGAAGGGATCTTTCTGAGAGCTTCCGCAGTGCTTGGCTTGGTCCTTGGAGCCGTGAATACAGAGGTCAGTACAACATCATTGCAACTGTCACAGGGCTTTCTGTCGAGTAAGCAGAAGTGATGAGAAGCGGGGGTGGGGTGAGTTCCTGGGAGGAAGTGGCCAGTGCTGTCTGGGGCATGATGTCAGTGGTTGTTCCAGTCTCTCACGGTGTTTTTGACCTACCTTGGCCCCGGGACCCTAGACTGGGACCAGATTTCCGCTCCTTGGGATACTGCCTGCCAACACCTGGGTTCCAAGGTGGCCCAAAGCAGCCGACACTTCCCAGGTCTCCGGAGGAAACTGCTGGTATCAGTACCTCCCGCCTCTGACTTGGCCAGCTGGAGAAATCGAGGCAAGTTCACAAAGTCTAATAGGGGTGTCCTTGTCCTAACGATCAGTGATGTTGTGCCTTTGTGTCTGAGAACTTCCGTGCTTTCCAGACTTCAGTATTCTCTCTCCATATAAAAATCCTGTAAATAGGGGCGCCCGGGTGGCTCAGTCGTTGAGCCTCTGCCTTCAGTTCAGGTCTTGATCCCAGGTTCCTGGGATGGAACCCCACCTCGGGCTCCCTCCTCAGTGGGGAGCCTGCTTCCCCCTCACCCACTGGCCGGGCTTGTGTTCCCTCTGTCACTGTGTCTCTCTCTGACAAATAATGTAATTGAAGGCTTCCAGAAATGTGCATAGTGGCCATATTGTAGATCAAGTAACTAAAAACAACAGAGAGGCCTGGAAACGATTGCTGGGGTAAATTAAAGGCAATCGAAATGAATAGAAAGACATCTATCCCATGCATAGATTAGGAGACTCCAGGTGATTGGAATACCAAATGAGTTTCATTCGGACTCACATGGGAGAAGACACATTGGGGGCAAATGTGCAAGCTAATTCTAAAAATGTATATGCACATCGAGGTACTGAGACTAGCAAGATGGCCATGAAGCCTTAAACTGGAGAAATCCACTCCATGTCAAAGCTCATCATGAAGCTATGGTCATTAAAGCACTACGTTATGGTATAAGGAATCACAATGTATATATATATAGGAACAAGAGGGACTATTGAGTACAAAATTTCCCCATACACATATACAATGTTTAAACTTTTTTTTGGATTATTTCTAAGTCATCTCTACATCCAACATGGGGTGCAAACCCACAACTCTGCAGACAAAGGTCGCTTGCTGCACCTATTGAGCCACCCAGGAACCCTGGGTGTTTGTTTGATTTTTTTTTTAATTATTTATTTATTTTCAGAAAAACAGTATTCATTATTTTTTCACCACACCCAGTGCTCCATGCAATCCGTGCCCTCTATAATACCCACCACCTGGTACCCCCACGCCCCCGCCACTTCAAACCCCTCAGATTGTTTTTCAGAGTCCATAGTCTCTCATGATTCACCTCCCCTTCCAGTTTAGCCCAACTCCCTTCTCCTCTCTAACACCCCTTGTCCTCCATGATATTTGTTATGCTCCACAAATAAGTGAAACCATATGATAATTGACTCTCTCTGCTTGCCTTATTTCACTCAGCATAATCTCTTCCAGTCCCGTCCATGTTGCTACAAAAGTTGGGTATTCATCCTTTCTGACGGCGGCATAATACTCCATAGTTTATATGGACCCCATCTGCCTTATACATTCGTCCGCCGGAGGGCATCTTGGTTCTTTCCATAGTTTGGCGACCGTGGCCATTGCTGCTATAAACATTGTGGTACAGATGGACCTTCTTTTCACGACATCTGTATCTTTGGGGTAAATACCCAGGAGTGCAATGGCAGGGTCATAGGGAAGTTCTATTTTTAATTTCTTGAGGAATCTCCACACTGTTCTCCAAGGAGGCTGCACCAACTTGCATTCCCACCAACAGTGGAAGAGGGTTCCCCTTTCTCCACATCCCCTCCAACACATGTTGTTTCCTGTTTTGTTAATTTTGGCCATTCTAACTGGTGTAAGGTGATATCTCAATGTGGTTTTAACTTGAATCTCCCCGAGGGCTAGTGATGATGAACATTTTTTCATGAGTCTGATAGCCATTTGTATGTCTTGATTGGAGAAGTGTCTGTTCATATCTTCTGCCCATTTTTTGATATGTTTGCCTGTTTCGTGTGTGTTGAGTTTGAGGAGTTCATTATAGATCCTAGATATCAACCTTTTGTCTGTACTGTCATTTGCAAATATCGTCTCCCATTCCGTGGGTTGCCTCTTTGATGTTTTGACTGTTTCCTTTGCTGTGCAGAAGCTTTTGATTTTTTTAAAATAAAGTCATTGGTACACTTGACGAGGATAACCAAAGACTTTTACTAAAAGTAACTGGAATGAATGAACATCTACTTAATACTATGTTAACATTAAAACCTACTTAGCACTATATATCGATGGTAGTTGAAGAAGTAAAAGTAGATGTTTTTTTTGTTAAAGATTTTATTATTTATTTGTTGGAGATAAAGAGAGAGAGCAAGCAATCACAGGCAGGGAGAGATGCAGGCAGAGGGAGAAGCAGGCTTCCCCCCTGAGCGGGGAGCCCGAGATGTGACTCGATCCCAGGACCCTGGGCTCATGACCAGAGGCCACGTCAGATACCCAACTGCCTGAGCCACCCAGGTGCCCCAAAGTATAATTTTCAAGCACAGGGTCTCACGTCAGTAGCCAGTGTTGACAACATGATGCTCTTAGCCCGTTGTGATGGAATTTTTCCCGGAGGTTTCGGGCAGGAATGAGGTCTAGGTAAAGGAAGCACCTTTGCAGAAAGGTATAGGCACGAATTGGCAAATGGGGGCGTGGGGTTTGGCGTAGAAGAGGACTCTCCCTGAGACCTGCCTCCAGCCCCCATAACAAGGGGTTCCGGGGCCAGTCACAGGGGAACTGGGTCCTCCGTGTGCCTTTGTTTCTTCATTTGTGAACCAGGAAAAAGGAAAGCTCCCATGAACAAGTGGACTGTGAAGACTAGAAGTGCTAATATGTAGGAAATCATGCGTCTCAAGAACTCTAAGGGACGTCCATGATCTCAGGGAGTTTCCAAACTGACTAAACACCGGACTTTAATAAGAAGATTCCAGACCCCACGTCAGCCCACTGAATCAGAATTGCTAGAAACCAAAAGGACGAGGTTGCATTTGTACTAACTCTCCGAGGCTGTTCTGATACAGTGATGAGTATATGAGTAGGGAACACTGAGTCGTATAACGTTCCTCTAAAACAGCAAAGTGGGAATAGCAGAACGCGGATCTTTTCTGTCGAGTCTCTCCGCCAGAGGAGTAAAGGAGGAGGACTCTGCAATGGAAGGAGACCTGGCCCACCTGACCCCATTTAATCTTCGCGCAGTTTCCATGTTTGATTAGAAACAGGCCGCCAGGTGAATGGCACGAGGTCAAGTCAAAGGAATCTATCAAGCAGTGCTCCATCTTCTGAAACTTGTTTTTACCTTTCTGAAACTTGAATTTCAGTATAGTTATCTTACAGTGTTAACATAAGTTTCAAGAGTAGAATGTGGTGATTGAACATTTCCATACATTGCTCAGTGCTCATTCGCACAAGTGCACTTGTTGACGCCCTCTGCATTCCCCGATTCCCTGGTCCCCCTCCCCTCTGGCTACCACCAGTTTGTTCTCTCTAGTTAAGAGTCTGTTTCTTGGTTTGTCTGGCGCCCTTTTCTTTTGCTCTGCTTATATATTTTGTTTCTTACGTTCCACATACAAGTGGAATCCTTTGGTATTGAGCTATCTCGGACAGACTTAATTGACTTAGTACAATATACTCTAGATGCCCCTGTCTCATTTCAAATGGCAAGATTTTATTCTTTTCTATGGCTGAGTAATATTCCGTGGTATAAATATACCGCATTGTCTTCACCGGTCATCTATGGACGGACATCTGGGCTCTTTCCAGAATTTGGTTATGCATGTATTCGTGCTTACTAGTGCTTATGTATTTCTGAGAGTAAATATCCCGTAGTAGGACTGTTGGATCGTAGGGGGGTTCTGTTGTTACGTTCTTGAGGAACCTCCATACCATCGTCCACAATGGCTCCCCCGGTTTGTGTACCCAGCACTAGGGCAAGAGGGTTCCCTTTTCTCCGCAGCCTTGCCCACACTTGTTGTTTCTTATGTTTTGGGTTTTAGCCATTCTGACGGGGGTGAGTGCATATCTCATTGGTTCTTTCTGTTGCTTGTTTTTTGTTTGTTTGTTTAAGATTTTACCTGCTTCTTTGAGATAGAGAGTATAAATGGGGAGGAGTCGAAGAAGGGGTAGCAAGCTCCCCACTGAGCAGGGAGTCTGATGTGGGACTCGATGCCAGTGAAACGTGGTCCCTATGACATAATCAGAAGAGCAAGGAAAGCAACGTACACATAGAGGGGTCATCTAGGAGTCAGGGATGTTAAGTTCTTGAGGAACCTCCGTACTGTTTTCTAGAGTGGCTGCACCAGTTTGCATGGGCACCGAGAGTGTCAGAGGGTTCCCCTTTCGCTGTACTCTTGCCACAATCTGTTGTTTCCTGAGTTGTTACCTGTAGGCATTCTGACTGATGTGAGGTGGTATCTCACCGTGGTGTGGTTTGTATTTCCCTGGTATGGCACTCTTACTTTCAACACTCCGTAAAACTGGTGGTGCAAGTACTTTCTATTCAGTGAGGATGTCCTCGTATGCAGGCAGTAGAGAAAGAGTATTGAATATGCAACCCTCACGGAGTCCTCATTCCCTCCCTAGGAGTCCTTTGAAGTGAACTTCCCCGGATGAGAGATGACAGAGGAGGCTTTGACTTTCAAACAGCTGGTCACTGTTGAATAGACTTACTGGCATTTGTACGACACAACTCTGGGAGTGGAGTAGGTGGGAAAAATAGGATGTAAGTAACATCTGTTTCACTGGGCGGGAACAGTAGTATACCAGGTCAGGTTGATACAGAAGGAAAGGGAAAATACAATAATGTCAAAAGTTTGAGGTCGAGAGATCCCTTCACACTGACAAACTGAAGGGGAGAAGTTTGGCAAGCTCATAGGGAACCAAACATGTCCACGGACTTTCGGTGTAATGCTCAGCCCTACGTATACGACCTTCCTAAACGGCAGACAGGCCTATAGGCGCACAGGTGCACATGCAGAAAAGAAAAGAAATACCACAGAGAGCTAAACACAGAAACATGTCCTCCCGGTAGGGTACGTAGAGCCTAAAGGTGATGGAGACTCAGTATAACTGTGACGATGAGAACCAAGCACATGTCCATGAGCATGTGTCCCGATCCTCCAAATCACCATGATAGGGAGAGCTTAGAGCATCCAATGTCAATAACCCACAAGTTCATAGTGGTTGTCCGAACCAAAAACTTTAATGACATAGAAGGGGGACAGAATGTTCTTTTCCACAGTGCAGTGCCGTCCAATACACATTGTATAGATATCCAAACATCAGAATTCTTCCAATGTACAAACAGAGATAGGGTTAGGAGATACCACAGGGAGCAGTAAAAGATGGCAACATGTTAGAGAAAGTGGTTAAGAGGAGAGGCTCGTCACCCATCCTCAGGGTCCACCACGTACCAGATTCCCAATTTCAGAAAGCAAAGCATGTGTCTTGCTGTGAACAGATCAATCTGATAGGTACTCTATAGCAATACAACCAAAGCTGCTCTCACAGGAGTGGTGATGGGCACACTGGACCTTCTTGGTCTCCGGGTAGGCTAGCCGGGACACATGCAGCATTAACCATGGAGTGTCCTGGCCCAAGGCACAGGCTGAATTTAATCAGGAGGAACTGATCAGACAACTTCAGAATGTAGGCCATTAAGCTAGACATGTGGCCTGTCCCCTACAAACAAGGAAATGTCACCACCACCGGAGACAGCCACCTAACGGTGAGGAGATATTTTGGGTTCTGAAGGAGTAAGAAAATACAGCAACACATTCTTGTCGTCCTTTGGAACCCAACCTATCTCTCCTCCATGTTGCTGTCTCTTATTTGTGGTGACAGGGATTTGTGAAGACAGACAGACCGGTCATCTGGTTCAATGGTCCACATCCTGAAGGTGTCTGATAACTCCCTCGTGCTCAAATTCAGGCTGAACGTCTCCAGGAAGAACACGATGTAGTCAATGCTGTGTGCTTCTGGCATAGCCCAGTTGGTGGCCCAGAATGTCCAGTGTGACATGTGGCCTCTTCCCGTGGTGCTGCTGACTCTGGTTCTCTGCAGGATGGAATTGAGAGCAGCAAGACTGAAGGTCTCTGGAAACGGGGGTGTGATCTAGGCAGGCATTGGTCTCCTGAGGGGTTTATCACAACTGGAGCTGAAGGGCAAGAAACTCTCTCCTCCAATGGGTCTCTTGCAGTAAAAATCATCGAGAATGGCTTGGGATTGTGATGTGGATTCTCAGCAAAGTGTCTCTCCCGTGCTCTCTTTGGGCTTTAACTTGATGTGCTGCTTTAGATTTGCTTTCATCCAGTGGAAAAAGAAGGGGTTTTAGGATGAAGTTTCAGGATGGGGTTTTCATTCACAGAGGCCTCTCTTTTCTTAGTTTCTGCAGTCTTTGGCATCTGAGAGAGGAAGAGTGAGAGAAATCAAATGTGAGTCTTGGTCAGATGCTACTGGTGGCTGAGCCTGGAGGGGTGGTGGCCAGGTGACAGAGGGCAGGAGCAAGCGGAAGGCCTCTCCAGAGGAGCAGCTGCAGGGGGAGCTGCACCCAGGCAGAGGGGGAGTTGAGAGCCCCAAGTCAGAAGTCATACCTTCACGAAACCGATAGGCAGCCTGTGTTGGAGGATGCAGGGGCCCCTGGGCTCCCCCAGCAGGGGGCTAGTGATGTCCCAGCTCAAAGCTGCTGTGAGCTTTTGCCAGATCCCAACTACCTCCTCCTCTGCAGCCACTTCCCCCTTGAGCCCCTCCATCAGAAGCCGAGTGATGGCTTGCCGACGCCTCCCGGGGAGGTGGGCACCTAGCACGCACCACGCGCGTTCCGAGACAGGCTGCTGCAGGAAGCAGGGGACCCGTGGCAGCCAAACACATCCCCTTTTCACCCTTGTCCCAGTCTTCTGAAAAGGAGGCCAGGCTTTGGAATGAGTCCTAGATTGGGAGAGCCCACAGGGGCCTATGAGTATCTCCAACTTCTTTTCTGCCCTGTGCAGAGGAGGAGCTGTGGCCCCAGGGGCTAAGGACCCCCGAAAGCCATGTGACCTGTGACTGAAAAGCCTGGGCTGAAAGCCAGGCTCAGGCCCTGTGCAAACCTGTGGTGGGGAGGGAGAGGACAGCCCCTGATCTGCAGGTGTGGGCAGGCAGTAGATACTGATGGTCACTTTTGGCCTCCCAGGAACAAGCCCAAAGGTGCTGAGGGAAGAGCCCGGGGAGGAGAAACCCCAAGGGGAATTCACAAAGGACAGCCTGGGTGTTATCAGGGACACTTCATTTTCCCTCAGGGACAACAAGGGTCTCTGAATGTTATCTCACACAGGATAGACCTTGGGGCATTTGTAGGAATAGTCTGAGTAGGTATAAGCTTCAGCAAAGTGTAAAGGGCACATGGAGAAGGATTCATGTTTGCTTTCTAGATTCTCATCCCTTCTTTCCCCAACTTTCCATAAGCGTAGAGCCTCTCATGGATTCCAGGGGTGTTCTGATGGGCCTGCAAATGGATAGATAGGAGAAGGAGTCCTGAGATTGTTTCCTGAGATGTTGTATAATGACACCATAGGATTCTTTTCTTTCAATCTGTCGTGGACCTGTCGGGGAGCTGGCAAGTCCTCGTAGTGACTTTGTGAACCATGGTTTTGATTGCCACAGGAAGCAAGAAACCTGAAATTCCTCAACCTCGATCAGGGAAGGGATCATGTTTTAGACACTGGGTTTCCAGGCAATATTCCTTCCTCATTGTATCGTGTATGATAGGGGCTGAGGAGAAGCTTGACCCACCAGCTGGGTCCCAGGTGAGGGTTCTGTGTCCACCTAGCTCAGATTTCCTGAACGTCCCAAGAGGAGAGTGCATGTGGCAGTGACTCATTGAGACCTCGGACCTGGGAGGAGGAGGCTTGGAATTGGAGAAGCAGGGAAGGAGGGCAAGGAAGCCAAGAAAGCGTGTGGTTTCTGGCAGAGCTCTAAGTGTTTGATGGGTGTAATAATGCTGCTCTGCTGAGGAGGGCCGTGGGGCCTGCTTCGCCATGGGCGTGGAGAGAGGGGAGAGGGAATCCCAGGACAGCCCCGGCAGGAACACAGCAGAGTTGAGCTGCATCCCGGTGATGGAGACCAAGGGCCGGCAGGGTGGCAGCCCCCATGCGAAACCGGGGAAGCACCAGCTGTGGGAATGGCCGAAGGAGGGAGAGCAAGTGAAGAGACAGTGTGTGTTTGGTCGGGGGTGTTGGAGGGGTGGAGCTCTAATCAGCAGGAGAACAGTAGGAGTCCATGCCCCAAGCGCCAAAGGCATGATTACCTCTGGGCCCTAAGCTTGAAGACCAGGGAATCTGCATGCCAGTCTCCACTGGCCAAACTGCAGTATTCTCTTGGGAATCTTCTGTTTCATGACACGGAGGGCTTTCATGTGGCCATGGATTTGACAGCCATGCTGTCTGTCCCTCGAGTCCTCACCAGCATCACGCTCCAGCTTGGGAGGGTTCTTCATGCACATGGAAGCATCCAAAGCCAGTTCTGCAAGGAAAAGCACATCGACAGGATCCGCTGTGATTCATGATCCTTCTGGACCTCCACCTCCATTGATGTCAAAGAAGGACAGTGGCCAGAATGAGAAAGGCCGTCTGACAGATCACAGGCCCGTGGACACAGTTTGATTACTTCCGATTTTGGCTCTCTCTCTCATACTCAAGTAAGGCTCACTGGGCCAGGAGGCCAACAGGTTCCCAATGGACAAAAGTGAAAGCACGAGAAACGATCGGTAAAAAGAAACAGTTCTGGGAAAGAGAAGTTTCCACACACAAGGAAATTGTGCTGGAAAGAGGCTGTACTCTTGTCGAGAAGAGACTGTAGAGCGCAGCAAAGTCTAGGTTGCAGGGAAGCCTTTCGGGGTCAACCAGGGAAGAGCACACTGGGGAATGCATACAACATGCATCAACATGGCCAGCGTTTCATACCTGTGCACTACGTATAATATACACACCGAATAGACAACATGTGTGTGACCTAAGATAGAAATGTCTGTGTCTGTATGTATATATGTATGTATAAGGGAGTCAGTGATTAATGAGGGATTTGCGGACAGGCCCAGAGCATTCTACCCCCGCTCTGCTCAGCTGCATCGAGTAAAAGAAAAGACACGGAATCCAAAAGAACGAGAAAAGCAGTGGTGAGAAACAGGTGACCATGGACATGTTCCATGGGGGAGTCGGTGGGAACAAGTCAGAGTAAAGGCATCTGCCCCAGCATGTAATTGTGTATTCACCCCCAGCTGATAGGATGAAACCTAATCCCCCAGTGTGATGGTATGATGGGGTGAGCCTTTGGGAGGCAGCTCCTCCCCTAGAAGGGATTCGCGCCCTATAAAAGAGACCTCACAGGGTTCCATCGCCTCTCTGCACTGTGAGGACAGAGCCAGAAGGCAGCCACCTCTGAGCCAGGAAGGCAGTGTCACCAGGCCCCGAATGTGTCCCTGTTTGATGGTGGTTCTGGCGCGCCTCCAGAACGGTGAGATACCGATTTCTGTTGTTAAGAAGTCAGCCTGTCTGAGGCATTTTTGTTATTATAAGCAGAGCGGACCAAGGAGCTGGCATGGAGCTTTTTTTCTTGCTCAGGCCTCCATGGGACGTGAGTCACAGAGAGAGGGAGGGGGCCAGCGGGTCGGGGCAGGACGGTGGGCGCCAAGGAGAAGTGACAGGCCGCAGGGAGAAGACAGTAAGGAGGGTGAGTGCTAAGGCCCTGGTCCGCGCTGGGCTTCCCCGAGCACTCACTGAGCTCTTTCTCCAGGGCCCTCCCTGGTGCCACAGTGCTGCTACTGATGTGGCCTCCCCCTGGGAACGGCATCTCCTCAATTCTCAGGGAGGTCAGCTCCTGACCGAGGAGCCCCAAGGCACCCCAGGCTCCAGGAAGGGACTCTGAGTGCTGGTGGGGAAGGAAGACAGGATGCAGAGGAGGGTGGAAACGCTCAGTCTTCAGGACATCTGAGCAGAGGTGGATCCTGAGGAGCAGGAGGCTGGGCATGAGGCCCCGGAGATGAAGGGAGCAGATGGACTAGATGGAGGACCCGAAGAGAGAGTGACCTGTATACTTCATGGGGTAAAGTGGACCCTTCTCAGCTTAGAAAAGGAAAAAACAAAAATCAGTAGTACGTGGTGTTGCGAGGCCAGTATTTCTACAGTGTCTGTGAGCACCGAACAGGGCAGATGGGCTTGACGATGCTGAAGGAGAGAAAACTGGGCGCATGAGCCTTTCTGAGAAAGGCAGGCAGGATGGGGTCCGGGGATAGTAGATCTGCCTAAAACTGCTCTTCCCCACATGAAACAATGCCCTGACACCATTTCCAAGAGTTGAAACCCCACAGGCATCTGAGGATTCGATGTGACAAATTCATACATATTGTCATGCAATTTTGTTGCATCAGGGCCCCTATGAATTGTATTTCATGTTCCCAAGAACAATGAGACGGAGACCCCATTTTTTGTGGTTTTCAGTAAGCAGACTGAAGGGAAAATGCATGAGAAGAGGCGGAAGTTGGCCAGTTATACAGCCAGGAAGTGGCAAGGCCAGTACCTGGTTCAGAGCTGATACTGAACACCAGGCTCTTGCTCACCTTGCTGTATTGCAGCATCGTGGGGGCTCAACCTCATCCCATTGCTACCTGTAGCCACAAGTCTGTGATGACCAACACAGGGCCTAGAGCTTCCTAGTCACCTTCCCTCTCACCTCGGAGCAGTGGCGGTTGGTCCCCAGAACCCATGTTGGTGCCCAGGCTCCCGATGGCAGAGGAGAGGCTGAGCCTGGCTCTGTTGTCACCACGGTCCAAATGCTGGTCCAGCTGCAGTTGCAGGGAATCAGCCACCGGGGTGCTTGGCTGTGTCTGTGCCCCGGAACTTTGCACCTGTGCTCTTGGGAAAGTCAAGTTTCCACTGGATGGCCCTTGGTGACAGGGAGACTGCATCGGAGCTGAAGCGAGAAGAGATTTCAATGGGATCCATCCCAGGGCTCCTTAGCTGAGTGCTCTCAGAACACCCATGTCTGATGCCCCCGCCCCTCTGTGAGACCACCCTGGGAGCAGGTACAAAGGCAGGCATCATGGCTATGAAGGAGATGTCCCCATTGTCTCTGAGCCTGTGGATGCTGTGTTGGCAGGTGACCAGGCTGCAGAGTCCCTGAGGTGAAAATCACCCCCTGACTCCGCAGGGCCTTCGGATGGGCCCAGTAGCTCATGCCTATCATTCTGTTCATAGTAACCTTGGTGTGAGAGCCTAGAGAGAAGTTCCTGGAGAGTTCTCAGGGCTTGGGAGAAGGAGTTGTCCATGTGTAGTGGCAACAAAGAACGGGGGAAGAAGTTCAGCCTCGAGGCTTCAGGTACCCCTAGAAGAGGGAGTTGCGGAAAGGTAGCACGGGCCAACTTATGGGGCCTTTTCCCAGCTCTGAAGCCTTTTGAAGCTTCTCATCTGCAATTTCTGTCTGCCCTTCCGTCCGTCCACTCATCTGGATTCTATTGCCCCTTGGAGAATGCTAAATAACCGTGTGTTTCATTTGTGCCTCCCAAATTGCTGTAATGCTGAGGATGCCTGGTCTCTTTGGCCCTCGGGGAGGACGGGGAAACTCGGGAGAAGGTAGTCCTAGGGCGGAAAGGCTGTTACTGTCCACGTAAGGTTGAGGGACAAAACATTTCTTAGGCAGTTTCACTGTACCATATTGATCCAATAAGGAACATCATGGACTCCTTGCTGGCCCTAGCACATGTTTTGTTCAGCAGAGAAAGTCTCCTAACAGGGCCAATTTTTCTCCCAGAAGGGAGGTCCAGAAAATAGCCTGAGCGGGAAGAGACGGGAAGTGGATTTTGGCCTGCGCCCCTGTGTGAGCGTGGCCGGAAGGGGGTCACACTCAGCAGGCTCCACGTTTCTGAAGATCCTGGAGAGGGAAACAACTCTTTGCTTTGCCCCTGAATGATGCCCGTAGCCACGTAAGGTGCACAGGCTGCTGCTCATTTAGAGGGCATTATGCCACCAAGAGTGGACACGTGACAGAAACCGTATCCAAGCTGGGAAAATATCACTGATGCTGCACAGAGGGTGAAAAGCCCACCATCCACGGGGGAGGAAAAGCGGGACTAGAGCTTTGGCTTCACTGAATCCATGGGACAGGGGACAGACAGGACTGGGTGCTCAGGATCTTCCATGTAAATGCTCCAGAGGAAGGCCAACACCCGGGGAGAATGAAATTTGAGCTCAGCAGAAACAGCACAGACGCTGCCCATAGGGAGCAGCTGCATAGCAGTGTGGAGACCAGAGAGCTTGCAAGAAGATACACAGGACGTACAAGTGGCCATAGAATTTCTTGGGTCTAAAAAGTCTCTTCTTGGAAATAAGAGGCCTGTTACCAAGATGCCTCCAGGTGAGAGAGCGGTGGCTGAGGTTTTGTCCCTTTCTCTCCATTTCTCCTCTCTCACCTTACTTGGTCCCAACAGCCTGCTGCTTGTGAGGGGGCAGGTGACACAGGAACAGTGTGGGACAGAAGGAAAGGAAACTTGTCTGACCCACATGATGCCTTTTCTTCTGAAGTAGGCTCCACATCCAGTGTGGATCAGAACGTGGGGCTTGAACTCAGAACCCTGAGAGGAGGACCTGAGTGCAGATCAAGAGCTGGAGGCTTAACCCCCGGGTGTCCCAGTGTTTTGAAAATAAAATCCAAGAGCATATTCAAACCAGTATGGGTCTACAGGGCCTGTTGGCAGGGATGCATCTCTCAGCCTATTTATGTTGCTGTATACAGAGAAGACAGGCTTCCTGGGACCCTCCCTTCCCAGGAAGTTTGTGCCCCTCACAATGGGGTTACTTACCATCTACATCCAGACCCTCGAAGGTTTCCTCCTTGTCACGTGTAGATGAGGCACTTGTACAAGGCCTCCAGGTGTCTGGCAGGTGATGGCCAATTGAAGAAGTCAAATGACATTCATCCAGAGAGTCCTGTGGGACGTCATTCTCTTCTACCACGGGCAGCTCCGTGCAGAGCCTCGAGTTACAGGGAGGACTGGAGATGCAACAGGAAGGCTGAGTCAACATGGAGTCCCAGTGGTTTAGGGCAGCGGGGAGGACGGTGTGGTCACAGAGAACAAACGGGAAGTCCCCATCAGGGGAGAGGAGCCATTCTGCCTCCCTCTGGGGAAGGGTGTGGATGAAGCAGGGATAGATCAGGGAAGGAGAGAGGGAACCAGAGCAAGAGGTGGTCAGAGCATGGCCAAAATGGGAGTTTAAAGGAAGAGAGTCTGAACCTCCCCAGTGCACCACCGTCCCAAAACAAACAGCACACTCAGAAAACAAGAAAAGCAGCACCAGCACTTTGGCCTACGTCTTGTTGAAATTTGCAGAAAGGAGCAAGACCACCCCAGGCTATGGCAGCATTGGAGATTCCTAGAATGCTTGTGTGTCCCACGAATTTTATTTTTTTTCTAAACAGTTGTCTTGCCATGAATTCCTACCCACGTCATAATGCAAAAGCAGCAGAGGTAGATGGCATCTTTGGCCTGATTTGGATCAAAGCGTGACCGTGAGAAGGCAAGAAGTCCAGTGTGCTTAATATACTTGCATCAGGGGACTGCAGACTCCAGGCTTGGAAGGGATTGAGAAAGGGGCTTATAGTAGTGCCCCAGAAAAGCAGAAACCATTGCTAATGGCCCGTTTTGTGCATGTGAGAATGGGTGAGAGAGGCATATTTAGCAATTTCTAGATTTGCCTAGATCACCAGATGTCACCATTGAATTAAAGCCCATGAATCTTCAGAGTTACCTGGGGCATATCGGGTCTTGGTCTTCTACCTCCAAAAGATCATTGTGATTTTCTACAACTAAAGAGAGACAGGGCCAGTCACATTAAACGGAATGGCATCGGTACGTTAAAATAAAATATCCGCTGCAGCTAACACTCGGGCATAATTTTCCTTAATGGGGCAGAGGGTAGTGTGAGAGAAACCCTCCAGGAGGCCTCCGGGAGTGCCTTGGTAATGTGTCACGGTTTGCTTTCCTTAGGCCTCGGGCACGAGCTCCCTGATGTGGTGGGGCCACATGGAAAGAGTCTGTGTAGAGTGAAACGTGTGTTTTACCATGGATTCTGGGGGAGAGCTTGTCTGAGTTTTAAAAACGTACTGCGTCCTTCTCACCTTACCTTATCTCATGAGATGCTCTAGGTGTGATGGTTGAAAGGCATTTAGACATAGAGACCAGACTGATGGATTGAATCTGCAAACCCTCAAATCAAGAGGAATCTTGTGTGTACAATTCCTTCGAGTACACAGACGTGGGAGCCATGCATGGGGAGGGGGAATGGCCGGGCTCAGCCTTGCTCAGGGAACCATTCAAGCAAGCTGATGGCAGAGGTGTGGATGTCCTGATACGGCTGTGATGACTCACTGAATCAGAGCAGTCAAACCAGGGAATCGACAAAGCCAAAGATGCAGGTAAAGCTGACAGCATCTTTGAAAAGGGACAAAGAAAACAAGGTCCATTGTATGGGTATAAAAACGAGAGCCCTGGAGATGAGGAGAGACAGTTAATGGAAATCAGGAGCAAAGACACCTGCGGCGTTGCATCACAAATGTGGGTGGGTTGTGATATCTACCTTGACTCCAATGTCCTAACGTATATTAGAAGACATAAGCAGAGCCTGGGATGAGGAATGAAGGGCGGGTCTGTGCCTCACGTGATATCTGTGCTGTAAAGACTGGCCTAGTGCCTGACTGGGATCCCTATATCTACCCAACTCCTACACAGCAATGGCACATCTCAGCGTAAGCAGAGGTTGGAATAGCAAACATAAGGGGTCAGCGAGGGAGTCGAGTTGGAGCTTTCTCAGCTTGACAACGGAGGACTCACTAGCTACTTCCAGAGCAGAAGAACTGTCCATATCATCGAAGGAGTTTCTGTCAGCCCTCGTAGAGGTCCCATGCAGGTCAGCCAGGTCACGAAAGGCTGAGTGAGTCAAATAGCATTGATCCAGGGAGTCCCATGGGGGATCCTGCTCTTCCACCTCTGGCAGACACAGACTGGGCCTGGGAGGGTGGGGAGATCAGAACATGAAAACAAGAAAAGGAGACACCCCATAAAACTACGCTTTCAGATGGGAGGCCGAGAAGTAGAGTCATAAGAAAGGAGCACAGCCACTACTCACCGCAGAAACTACCCTGCTGTTTCAGGGACAGAGTATGGCTGCTAGGGGGAAGTACAGATAGCCAGAGAACAGAAGGATCTCAGGGTAGAGGCGACAGATCTAAGCTTCTGAGCATCAAACTCTGAACCATGGTGGAATAGAAGTCGAGGCTCAGAGTATACATCGACCATTTTAAAGGTGGCTTCGACACTTTTGCATAAATTCTGTGGCTGTTACGTTTAGGGACCTAGTGAACACAGGATGCCTTTTCAAAGGCATCCTCAGCCTGGAGCGATCTCGTGTCCTCAGTGCCTCTTTCTCTAAGTACGGTGACGTGATATGACGTGACGTGACATGTTTCCTAGGTATTCTTTTTCTACAGTGTATCCTTAATGCGGTAAGACCGCGGAGGGAGACACAGCTCTGCCTCTCTCTGTGGATTTAGTGAAAGAAGAGAAGAGAGCAATGCTGAGAATCCCACCGACTAGTCAATTCATGCAGGTCAAGTGACTGCAGGTGACTGAAATGGAGGAGTCCAAAAGGAAAGGAGACGTGTAACACAGGGAAGACACACATCATGGTTCAAGGAGAGGGTTTGTGTTTGGAGAAGGGATGAAAGTGATAGGTTTGTCAGTTTCTATTTGTTCCTTAAAATAGTCCTTCAATTCACCACTGAAGGAAGGCAAGGTTCTTCAGAATTACCTGGGGCCTAGGGGGTCTTGGTCCTCTTCCTCAAAAAGATCATTAGGACTTCCTAGAAATGCAGACAGACAGGGCCAGTCACTTTGCACAGATCACCACTTGTACATTCGAACCAAGCATCGACTACAACTACCATATGGGGAGAATAATCCTTAGCGGGGCAGAGGAAGGCATGGAAGAAGTCCTCCAGGAGGCCTCAGGGAGTGTCTTGGGAATTTGCCACAGCGTGCTTTCCGCAGCCTTCGGGCCCGAGCTCCCCGTAGTGGTCAGGCCACAGACAAAGGGTCTCTGTACAGAGTGACACATGTGTTTTCCTACAGGTACTGGGGAACAGCCTCCCTCGATTCTAAAACCTTATTGCAAACTTCTCTCATTACCTCACCCCATGAGATACTCTAGGTGTGATGGTTTAAGGACATTTAGACAGAGACCAGACTGACGGATCAAATCTGCAAACCCACAAGCCGAACGGAATCTTTTGTGTACAATCCTTTGCGCTCCACAGACATAGGAGCCGTGCACGGGGAGAGGCAAAGCCCAGGCTCCGCTTTACTCGCGGGAAGCATCTAAGCCAGCTGATGGCAGAGGTGTTGATGGCCTCATACAGCAACGTTGACTCCGTGAAGACAGCCAACACAGAGCACACAGACAGTGGGGATGAGAGCAGTCAAACCAGGGAAAGGACAAATCCCAGAACCTAGGAAAGGCTGATGGCATCTCTGGACGGGCACGACAATTCAAGGGACATTGTATGGGAATGAAAAGGAGAGCATGGCAGATGAGGAGAGACCTTTAATGGAAATGAGGAACGAAGACAGACACCTCAGCTTACGCAGCCGAAGGGAGTGTGAGTTGTCACATCTGCCTTGATTGCAATGTCCTAACTTCTGTCAGAAGCCCTAAGCAGGGCCTGGGATGAGGATCAAAGGGCAGGTGCATTTCTCAGCTGAGGTCTTTGCTGAAAAGGGTATCCCAGAGCCTGACTCTGATCCCCATGTCTACCGGGCTCCTACACAGCGGTGACACCTGTCAGCATAAGCGGAGGCTGGGATAGCAAACCTAGTGGGTCGGCCTGGTGGTCGATTTGGGGCTTGGTCAGCTGCACCATGGTGGACTCACTAGCTACTGCCAGAGCAGAAGAGTTGTCAATGTCATCAAATGAGTTTATGCCAGCCCTCGTAGAGGTCCCTTGCAGGTCAGCCAGGTCAGGAAGGGCCGAGTAAGTCAGATAGCCTCCATCCAGTGAGTCTCCTTGGGCGTCCTGCTCTTCCACCTCTGGAAGCTTTCTGCTGGGCCTGGGAGGGTTGGAAGATCTGACCGTGAAATCAAGGAAAGGAGACACCCCAGTATCCTACCGCTGTTAATGGGAGGCCGAGTAGTAGAGTCGTGAGAAAGGAACGCCTCCCCGCAGAAACTACCCTCCTGTTTCAGGGGCAGGGTATGACTGCTAGGGGGATGTACATATAGCCAGACAACAGAAGGGTCTCAGGGTAGAGGCTACAGATCTAAGCTTCTGAGTAACAAACTGAAGGATGGTAGAATAGAAGTCGTGGCTCAGAGTATGCATCGAGGGTTTGAAAGGTGGCTTCGACACTTTTGCATAAATTTTGTGGCTGTTACCTTCAGGGACCTAGTGAACCCAGGATGCCTTTTCAAATGCATCCTCAGCCTCGAGCGATCTCGTGACCTCAGTGCCTCTTTCTCTAACTACTGTGACGTGACGTGACGTGACGTGATAGGTTTCCTAGGTATTCTTTTTCTACAGTGTATCCTCAATGTGGTAAGACCGAGGAGGGAGACACAGCTCTGCCTCTCTCTGTGGATTTAGTAAAAGAAGAGAAGAGGGCAATGCTGAGAATCCCACTGACTAGTCAATTCATGCAGGTCAAATGACTGCAGGTGTCTGAAATGGAGGAGTCCATTAATGAACGGAGACGTGTAACACAGGGAAGACACACGTCGTGGTTCAACGAGATGATTTGTGATTGGAGGAGGGATGAAAGAGATAGGTTTGTCAGTTTCTAATTGTTCCTTGAAATACAGTCTTTCAATTCACCCCTAAAAGAAGCCAAGTTTCTTCAGAGTTACCTGCGGCATAGTGGGTCTTGGCCTTCTTCCTCCTCATGATTCAGTTGATATTCTGGAAAGAAATACAGTCAGCACCAGTGAGTAATAAGATCCCCTCTTTCCATTAGTAATCCAGTGTCTGATGCAATCCAGGTATTCAGGTATGCATAATGTGGGGACAGATTTAGTGAAAGTAATATTGGAAGGTGCCCTCCCGCATTCCCTTGTGGTTACTGCCTGGATTTCGGAGACTGAGCCATTGTGTACGAGATCATCATGACAGTGTCCCCCGTCGGAAATCGGTGTACACACTTTAACTTCTCTGTCCTCACAGATTCTGGGAAGTAAG
Source organism: Mustela nivalis (assembly GCF_964662115.1). Lineage (NCBI taxonomy): Eukaryota > Metazoa > Chordata > Mammalia > Carnivora > Mustelidae > Mustela > Mustela nivalis. The sequence goes on along the minus strand of NW_028134290.1, from coordinate 20,746 downwards.
CCTCCCTCTGTCCTACAAGGAGTACTGCAGTATTCAGCCTCTCTCATCAGAGGCCGAGTTGCGGAAGCCTTCGTGGCACTTTTACACTGAGCCTGAAGAGATGGAAGGCAACTACAAACCCTCAACTTCATGTGAGTCTTTGGGGCTGCACAGAATGTTGCCCCAGTTCATGTGGGGTTGGGGGGAATGCTAAGGCTCAGCTGTGCTTCTGGAAACACACGAACACGGTATCAGTGGAAGTGCTTGTGGTGGGTTTTTGGAGAACCGTTTTGGAAGGCAAGCCATCCTAAAGGACTAGAGAATGGGGCTGAGAAGAGCAAAACCAGTTAACCTTGGACAAGAATGGCAATTGACTGCTTCAGGCTTGGGTTCCTCAAGGACCTGGCTCAGAGATGAAATGGACAGGTTATTAAAGGTGAGAAAAGAAATTTCATCCAAATGAGGTCTGACAGATACCTTCTCTTGTCCTCTTGCTGAGGTGAGTTGAGTGTGTGGTGCCTGACGTGGGCCCCGGGACCCAATGGAGAAGCCAGGGAGACATGGGCATGCCCTGGGAGTAGGAAGAGAGCAACGTCCCCAGACCCACCTGATGTCTGGGCTTAAAACTCAGTTCTAGAGCCCAGCTAAGGGCAGTATGTCTCTCCCAGGCCTGCCCACAGGGATGACCTCTCTGGGCACAGCAGAGGTCCGGGGTACAAAGAATAGGTGATCTGTGTGGGAGTCGTGTTCAGTTGGAGCTTTATCACCTTGACAATGGAGTACTCACTGGCCACTTGCAGAGAGGAACAGACTTGTGGGTTCTCCGGTGAGAAGATGGCGGAGCTCCTGTAAGGCCAGTAGGAGTCAGACATGTCGGGAAGCACGGAGTATGTCCGGTAGCGTTCATCCGGAGTGTCCCGTGAGGTGTCCTGCTCTAGCAGCTGTGTGGTGAGCCTGCAGGGTGGGGAAAACTGAACATTAACCTCAGAGGGATCTGAATGCTATGTCCTGTCTGGCTTTGACAGAAAGCAGAAGGGAGTGGTCCGGAAAGCAGAGAGGTTGAGCCATGAAAGAGAGAGAGAGAAATCTTCTTGTGTTTGTGCGACAAGGTGTGATTGTCACAGGGGTAGCAGATAGGAAGGACAATAAGTGCTCGCTATACAAGCCACCAAACTTGTGAAGAGACTGAATGATCTCTGTGCCGTCCAGCCATGACTCACTACGTACAGAGTCCCAGCATGGCGGCTTTCCCAACCCTTCATTCAAATGGCTTTGAGTTCGGCACGTAGTGGCCAAGCGGCGGCTGCTCCGGGGGGTTAGGAGGCTGTCCCCGGGACCTCGGGCCGCAAAGGCCTCTTTCTCTCAATATTGTGGCGCGATAGAGGATGTTGTCTCGTGGCTATGATATTTTCATGCTATGCACACATGTCAGCATGCTAAATCGAACAGGCAGAAAGTAGACATGCAGGTCTGTCTAGAGCACAAAGTGGAGAATGAGTGAGGACAGTGAACCCTCTGACGTATTAGTTCTGACTTCGGGTTCTTCAACTAGAGAAGTACTTCAGAAACTGGGAGCAATCCAAGTAACACAATGAAGACCGAAAACGTGGTGAAAACGGATCATTTCTCATTGACCCAATGGGTAAGAGAGCTCTCTCTATCGAGCACTTTCTGCTTTTCCCTGGTTGCCACTTTGGAATTCATAGCCCCTAAGTATTCAGAATTACCTAGGGGCAACGGAGTCCTGGCCTTTCAGCCCCTCCTGATCCATTTGGTTGTCTGCAAATAAACAGAGAGGAGTTACAGTTAGAAGATTCCCCTTCACAGATGCCCACTCCTATGTCCCATGTAGCTCAGGGCAGAGCTACAAGCAGCGTAATTACAGGCAAGTGTGAGACAAATCATCCCACAGAGCTTAGGTAGGGCCCTGTCACTGGGATTGCTCTCTTGAGTCATTCGACAAATGTCCCTGACGTGCCAGGCCACCCTCACAGCATCCTGTCTTGAGTCTGTGCAAACAACAAACCGATTCTTCTTCCCTGAGATTGTGGGGGAAGCAGTCCCTGGCTGCTTCCTAGAGGGTTGTTGCGGTATTTAGGCTTTTTCCACCTGAAATGCTGTAGGTCAGTGGTTTAACGGAATCAGCCATTGAGATTAAAGGAATGAATGAAATCTATCCAGCATCAAACCAGAATAATCTTCCAAGCTGCAAAGAAACGGGCTGTGTATGGGGTAGGGAAGTTTCAGGATCCTGCCTTGCTTCAGAGAAACATACACTGTACGATACTCAGTGTTGTTTCTTCTTCTCCTGCTTCTTCTTCTTCGTCATCGCTGTCGTCGTCGTCCCCCTCGTGGTCGTAATTTTCTGTAAAGAAATCCAGAATTGTCCCTTCAGCTATTTCCCACATCACTGCTCTAAGCCCTGCGGCTCCAATGGCCCGAGAGACAGAAGTGACTTTGCACAACTAGGGAGTCTTCTGAGTTGAGGGCAGTGTCATTAGGAATTGCTGTGACCTGGGTTTCTGATCCATCAGAAAGGTGTCTCTGATTTGGAGGATCAGCACCACTGAACCTGGGCAACTATTTCTACGGTCTCTTGTTGTCCATATCAGGGGATGCTCGTCCAGGGTCAATCTTGACTTCGGCAAATCGTGTCGTGCAGCATGCCCCCAGTCCCACCGCACGCACAGACTCTGTGCATTCACGGCTGTCACACGGAGCCTCTTCCTTGTCTTCATGACAGGACCACCCCCTGTCCCCCATCCCTCCACCGGGGATTTCATGGATAGCCATGTGGGCTTTGGTGTCTTCAAGGGGACTCTGTCTATGAAAAGTGTTCCAGTCTCAACTGGGTTCCCACCTCCAAGTCCTACTGCATCCAGTACCTCATCCAACTCCACACTGTCAGGGCCTTTCTTTTAGGTGTGAAGTGCGTTCAGTAATTTTCCCATCTGGTGACTACAGTGGCAACAAGTTTGTTTGAAGTACATACCAGATGAGGGAAGAGCTATGGAGAAAGGAAAACTCACTCTCTCCCCTAGGCTTAATACAGACCGGGCTGAGTCTGGGAAGCTCCCACTTCTGCAGGGATCCTTGCACGCTAACAAGGATCCCTCCTGTCACATTCCCCTTTCCGGGCTCTAACACTGGCCGATGCTTCCTCCTACCCGAAAGGCTGTGTCCCCTCAGGGAGGCAGCAGACAGGTGGACCAGGGCGACGTGCCCCCCCCCCCCCGAGCATTGCTCCTCTCTGCTACCACCTCCCAGTCCTGGTCCTCTCAGGGCCCCACGTGCGATGGGGAACCCAGGACAGCCGCTGCCAAGAGTGTGAGGGCAGGCGGGGCGTCTCTTGGCAGCCCAGGGACTCGGAGCAGCACAGTGCAGTCAGGGGTCTGTGGCCATCTCACCTGGGCTGAGCTTTCGGGCAAGGCACTTGGCCAGCCTGCGTCCCTCAGCCAGTTGCCCTCGCAAGCCCTGCGCTTGGGGATGCTCAGCGCCATCATGGATGAGGAGGGCTTCCAGGTGCTGAACGAGCAGCTGGGAAACCTCTTCCCCTTCCCGCAGCTTCTTATATAAGCGGGTCAGTTCTTTCGCCTGATCTTGAATCAACAGATGACATACCCTAAGTTGGGAGAACACAGAGAATGTTCTAAAATGCAAAGGTGTGAACAATAGATAAGAGCTTTCATAGAGATTTCTAGCAGAATTTCCCAATGAGCCCTCAAAGCTGGATTCTGGCCTGTGTGGTGACGTGTCTGTGGCAGAGAAAGTAGAAGGTTAATCCAGCCTTCCTCTGGATCAGAGTGTGCTCCTGTTCATGCCCTGGACATCCCGTGTATCTTTCCTCCTGACCTCCAGAGCTCGCTTCAGAGACATGCCCCTTCAGCTGCTCACTTGGGGCACACGCATTTCCCTGGAAAACTCCCTAGGGGGCAGCGTGCCGTGAATGGACACAGTGCCAGACCCAGAAGCGTGGACAGTTTGGCTGGTGTTAACTGGTGTGCCAGGAGAATGGCAGCGTCCAAAAGACAGCATTTGTGGGAAGAGAGGATGGCAGGCTGTCGTCAGCCAGGGCTGACCATGTGAAAGGTAAAGCAAGTGTTGGTCTCGTAAGATTGTTCATGTGCTCGCTGTGCCAAAGGTCACAAATGGTCCCTTGCCCCTTGAATTTGGTGATGTTGATATCCTTTTTTAAAAAGTTTTTAATTTTTAATTTATTCTTTAGCCTAACAGTCTTCATTATTTTTTCACCACACCCAGTGCTCCATGCAATCCGTGCCCTCTTTGATACCCACCACCTGGTATCGCAACCTCCCACCCCTTCGCCACTTCAATCCCCTCAGATTGAATTCCTTTTTTAAAAAAAAGAGAGAGTGAGGCTCTGAGTCACTGGAGTCCATCGTTTACCAATCACTGTGGTCTAAATCGTCTTAGATATGTCTGTATAATGTGCCTGCCATGACGGTTTCTGCCCTTCTCTGGGCCCAGACTTGTTGCTGCCACCAGTCAGAGGGGCCCACGGCATCCCTCCAGCCTCCCACACAGGGCCCTCCTTACCTGAGCTTCTCAGGCAACGTGTCTGCCCGCTTGCCTTTCTCACACAGCACCTTCTCCCCCAGCACGGATTTGATGAGGTCGCTCGACTTTTCACACTCTGAGAAACAGAGATGCCTGCCTCAGTGGAAAGCTGGACATGCTGCTATGCCCGCTGCTTTCAAGGGAGGAGGCAGGCTGCACCCTAGGACAAATAGAACCTGGCAACCGGGCCGTGTGCTGGGAGCTCCACGCCTCATTGCGGAGTGTCCCAACTGCTAGACACTGGATCGCTCCCCGTTTTTGAGGCCAGGAAAGAGCAGTCCCGAGATAGAGAGAGGAGCTCCACTCCATGATTAACTGGTATTTGGCAGAGTCAGAATTCGTATCCCCCGAAAAGCCGCAATCTTGGCCACACTAGCAAGCCTCGCTGCCTCTTCATTGAACACTAAGGAGGGACCTTAAGTCAAGCCCCCAGGATGCCAGGACCAACGGGCATCCCCTGAGCTGGGATTTCTATACTGCACAAGTGTCTCAATGGTAAAGCGTCAGCCAGATACACCAGTGTACGCTAGAAGGCAGGAACCCAGAGAGACGTGAAAGGAACATGGCCAAATCCTAATCACATTTATGGAAGTAGAAGCAGTAGAATTATGAACAGAGTTTACATGCTTCCAGGCTTTGCTATGAGTGCTGTACGAGAATTTCCTCAGTATTCATTGTGACTGAGAGAAGTAGACCGCAGGACGGTAGTAGTCTAAGAGACAGGGAAACTGAGACACAGGAAGATTAGGCAGCAGGGATTTGAGTCCAGGCGGACTGACCCAGAGCCCATGCTCTTCATCCCTCTGCTGAGTTACCTCCACCCCAAGCCCTTGGGTGGTAACTGTTTTCCTCATCTTCACAACTGGCTTCCCTCAGTTAGGTTATCAGTTAGGTTTATCAGGAAAGTTGTAGACAAAACTTGGCTTGTCCTTCCATGAAAGGTCATCATCTCTTCACTTTCCTAAAGAGCAGGTTTCAATTCATTCTTTTTGCCGCCTCAGTTGTTTTCAATTCCCTTCTGTATGGAAGGCAAAGTGTGAGCAAATGGCAAAAATTCAGCCTCAGGACTCCTTCCCGTCATTGGGTTGTGCGCGTGCCCCGATCTCTGGGTTCCTTCTGTCTCTGAAGCCCCGTCCTCATGAACAGGCAGCTGAGCTCCCCAATTCAGCCTGCCTGTGGGAGAGGGCCTAGCGCACCCAGTGGCTTGGGCGGTGTCTGGGGCTGGTGTCCCCCTCTCACCCTCATTCTCACTTGGCCAAGCATCTGGTGGCCTCGGCCTGGGCCTGCTGACTTTGGCGCGTCACTGAAGGTTCTCCAGCTCAGGGGTAGAGAGAGGAGGTCGCACAGATTGTCTTATGTTCCCCCAAATGCTGCCAGCCTTACCACCGGGCTTCAGATGTCCTGCGTGGGCTTGGAAGGGAAAAGCATAAGCACGGGTTCCCTCTCACCTGGGGAGTCCCTGTGTGGATGGCGTCCCTCATGGATACCGCAGTTTCGGGGAAGGCAGGCCCCACTTCCTTCTCCTTGACAGCACGTAGTGTCACCCGCTGTAGTCCTCCCTCCTCCCCACGACCCCGGTGCCGCCTTGACCATCAGCATATTTCCTCAGTGCAGCCAGCTCGGTGCTTTGCCGGTGGGACACCCGAGAGCCGAGACCTGGTGGAGTTCCTTAGTCCTACGGCAACTGAGATGAAGGACTGCTACAGGACAGACAGGGTCCTCACAAGACCAGTCATCTCTGGGTCTGCCCCAGGAGTCAAGAACTGGGATGGAAACTCTAAGCCACCCTATAGGTCACTGCTAACATGGGGAGGATGCTAACATACTTGTCTTTGGTTTTCCCATCCTCAGCTAACAGAGGGCAAATTCCCACTTCACCTTTCACGGACTGTGGTCAGAATGAAATTTGTGTTGTCACTGGAAATGGGGGAGAGAGCATCTGGAGAGGCTTTGCATTTCTCAGAAGGAGAACACAGAGCTATGGCTTTGGGGACCAAGACTTGGCAGGACTTACTGTATTTCCGCAGTTGGTTGGCCAGGGAGTAGGCCGTCGCTTCGGATACAAGGAATTTTTCCTTGAGGTCTAGGAAGTCCTGGGTGGATTTTTCCAGCTGTGACCGAAGCTGCCAGTTGACTTCCTGGAGGCTGCTTTCTGCCCCTGCCTCGGACAGAGGGCCAGGATGGGCTGCCATGGCGACCCGTGGCAGTAGAGATAGAACTGGGGACCAAAAAGCAGAAGCCCAGACTCACGGTGGGTTAAAAACCAGTGACGCCAAGTTGGTTTAATCAGGACTGAGGGGTGAGGTTACAGGAATCCTTTACTTACTGTTGGGCACAATTGGAGCAACAGCCCACAGTACTTGAGAGACAACCAAGGTTCAAGATGCCAGAGGTGGGAGCCAAAGGCACTGCTCGTATCTCTGACTCCAACCGGAATGACCGAGGGAGCACCCAGAATGCCAGCTACTGGTCTGCACCAGCACTAACTGAATAGAATGTCCAGGGTGTCAGTGGAACCTGGGGAGCCCCTGCCTTCCAGTTGCCGAGGGGCCATGCTGATACACAAGGCTGCCTGGTCTCCCGTGAAGGTGACCGCTGATGGGGCCCACCCCTCAGTGGTCACTGTCAGTCGTTGTCTACCCTTGTGCTGATTCCACAGTTTCCCTCTCTTTCCAAAACAGTGTCTCAGCATAGTGCTCATTATTCGTTCCCTTATGTGTGTAGAATAACGTCAGGCAGAAATAGCGTCCCACGGAGTTTTCTTTGTTCTTTTTCTTTCTCTTTAATTCTTGGAGAGAGAAGGGGGGCATGGGTAGAGGGAGAGTATGTGATAAGGGGCTCGGTGTCAGAACCCGTGAGACCTTGACCCGATCCTAAACCAAGAGTCAGATGCTCAACCAAAGGAACTACTCAGGCGCCCTTCGCAACAGGTGTTCTTAGGGGCTCTCCTGAACTCATCCCACTTCTCAACAGCGGTTCAACAGATCTTAAGGCTTTTCTAGTGAGGGAAATGTCTAAAGTCAAAGCCTATCTGGATGTTCTTCTCCAGGTCTTCTCTAGGTTTTTTTCTCTAGCCATTAAAATACAAGAGAAACATGCTAGCAGTTTAGCCATCTTTAGTTGCTTTGTATTTGAAAAGGTTTTCAAAGTATTCGGCCTTCCTCCATTTACAATACTTTCTTAGCATGTATGTAGTAAATAAAGCTTTTTTTTACAGCAAAAACTAAACAAAAGAAAGCAGAAAACAACGATGAAAGAGCCCCAGACAGATGAAAATAAAAAGCCCCCAGGAAAACAGCAAACAGAACCCAGACTTAGTGTATGCAATGAATCTTGCAAACTGTTTCTGGGGCCCCTGGGGGCTCATCTGGTTAAGCGACTGCCTTTGGCTCTGGTGGTGATCCCAGAGGCCCGGGACCAAGTGAGGCATCAGGCTCCCAGCTCCATGGGGAGTCCGCTTCTCCCTCTGGCCTTCTCCCCTCTCGTGCTCTTTCTCACTGTCTGTGGCACGCTCCGCTCCCCTCCAATACATAAATAGATAAAGTCTTACAAAAGGAGGAAAAGAAAGGGAAGAAAACGGTTTCCTGTCCCAAGTCTGTCAGTATTCTTCTTACTGCAAGTCTGTGTTAGGTAGACTTGTTTTCCCATTAGGTGCACATTTCATTTCCGTTTCCTTAGCTATTTACCTAAGAGTGGGATTGCTGCGTCATACGGGACCCTGTGTTTAACTTTTTGAGCAACTGCCAGCCTCTTTTCCAAAGCAGAACAGGGACACCCTTTTACATTCCCACCAGGAATATGTAAGAATTCCATTTCTCTACAAGCTTCCCGACACATGTATTGATTGTCTCTTTGCTTGAAGTCATGGTAGTGGGGCTGACGTGGGATCTCACTGTGCTTTAGATGTGTATTTCCCTAGGGACTAATGAAATTGAGCATCTTTTCCTGTGTTCATTGTTGCAATGGTATTGTCCTTTTGAGAAAGTCTACTCAAGCTCCGTTCCCCATTCCTATATTGGCTGTCTTTTTACCAACTGCTGAGTTATAGGAGGGTTCTTTACATGCATTGTAGATAGCAGACCCCACTTTTCACTTCACTTCCTCGATAGTGACCCTTGCAACAAAAAGCTTTTAAGATGATGAATTCTAGTTTATCTGTTTATTTTTGGGTTGCTGGTGTGGTTTTGCAAGCAGCTTCCAACCCCAAATCATGAAGATGTAGAAGTCTGTGTTCCTCAAAACATGGCTTTTGAAAGAGAGCTTGCCTGCCTTTTAGTAGTTGCTGGACATTATTTAGTAATGCCTGTTGAGTGTTGATTGATATTTCTCTCAATGGATAGTCTTGCGCCTGTTTTCCCACCTGTGGAGCGTGCCAAGGCCTGTAACAGAGATTTTGGAAATGATATCTGTGAACATCCTGGCTTAGATTCAGGGGTGAATCCTGGTTCTGCAGTGGAGCTGGTCTTAAACTCAAGCACATTTGTACAAATTGCTCAGGCCGTTTCGAGCTGAGTCGTTGTTGATCTTTCTGAGGAACACTTGTGTGCTAGTCCAGATCGTGTAGGGCCAGAGTGGACTTTCTCAGTGGCCTCCACGCGGAGAAGACTGCCAGGATTGGACCTCGTCAAGACTTTCATCTCGGGTCTACTGGAATGGAAAGTAGACCTGCTTCAGGGTTTTGGGAACGTTGTTCCATGCAAGTTGGTTCCTCTCCTTTTTTTTTTTTTTTTCTTTAATGTGTACATGATTTCTTTCTGGAAAAGGGGAAAGGATATTTATTTCCAAACAGCCTGTCTGTTCTTTGTCAGTGGTCTGTCTGTGCTTTTGAAAACGTGTCAAGGAGAATTCCAGGTCAACTATCTTCTATGCAAAAAGTATAGTTCCTGTACAGTATCAGGTGATCATACTTAATATTAGGAACTATCTTGTAACTCAGATGGTATCGTTTCCGGATGAGAAAAAAAAATACAAAGAACACCAAGCTTCCCAAGATCTTTGTCACAGGTCCCAGGTCACAGCTGTAGTGAAGTGAGGAGCGAGCATTCGAAACCTTTTCTGGAGGCACCTGTTTGGCTCAGACAGATCAGCATGCAAGTCTTAATCCCTGTTCAAGTCTGGATTTCAGGACTGGAACCCCATGTTGGGTCCTGCTTAAAAAAAAAAAAAAAGAAAAAAAGAAAAAGAAAAGAAAAGAAAAAAGAAACCAGTGTAGCCGGTATCCCATTGGGTTTTCCTATGCTTATGAAGCAATTACCATATGCTATGGTATCTCGTTGTATACTGATTTCTTTCCCTCACGGCTAAAGAGTTGTGTCTCTTCGTGGGCTAGTATTAGAACCAGTGGTACGTCTTGTTTTGTGAAGTTTCATTTCGAGTCTTTTGGCCATTTCTTTTATTCTTTTGATGATCTTCTCAGACTAGATGATACCCAATTCTGGAAAAAAGTCCTTTGTCAGAGAGAAACATGCTTCTATACTGGGCCTTCCATTTATATTCTCTTGAGGTTGAGATGAAGATAAATAAATTCATTTTCGTATCCCCAGAAATGATGCATTGCCTCTTTTGACCTTGCAAATCATATGGTTGATTTTGGGGGGAAATATCAAAACCACTTATTGAGTTTCAGGGTATGAAAGGTTGTTTTTGTATTTTAAAGTGTTTCTACAGGGACGCTGAGATATAATTTCCATGCAGTAAAGTGTATGTAATTAAAGTCCTACGTCTATTAAGGTTGAGCATATATATGCATCACCCCGGTAGTGGAGGCATCTATCGCCCCCACAAGTTTCCTTGTCCTTCTAGCATTTCCTCCCTCCCATTTGCACGTCAGGAAAGCATTGATTGGCTTTCTGTTACAGTAGAATTATTTGCAATTTCTAAGGTTTTCTCTTAACGCCATCGTATGCTATGTAAATTATTTTGTTTTGATGTTTTCTGGCTCTGAGGTATTATCAGAGCAAAAGAACATGTCTTCCCATAGTATTATGTAAGCGACGAGATTACTCTGCGAAACCGCATAGTATTCCATGAGCTGGATATGTCACAATATGTGGTGGTCATTCCTCTGTGGATGGAGATGAATGACAATTAGAAATAGTCAGTAGCGAGGGGAGGAGTCAAGATGGCGGAGAAGTAGCAAGCTGAGACTGCTTCAGCTAGCCGGAGATCAGCTAGGTAGCTTATCTAAAGATTGCAAACACCTGAAAATCCATCGGCAGATCGAAGAGAAGAAGAACAGCAATTCTGGAAACAGAAAAACAACCACTTTCTGAAAGGTAGGACCAGCGGAGAAGTGAATCCAAAGCGACGGGAAGATAGACCCCGGGGGGAGGGGCCGGCTCCGGCAAGCAGCGGAGCAACCGCGCACAAAATCAGGACTTTTAAAAGTCTGTTCCGCTGAGGGACAATGCTCCAGAGGCTAAACCGGAGCGAAGCCCACACGGGGTCAGCGTGGCCTCAGGTCCCGCAGGGTCACAGAAGGATCGGGGGTGTCTGAGTGTCGCAGAGCTTGCAGGTATTCGAACGGGAAAGCCGGCTGCAGAGACAGAGCCGACAGTAAGCTCACAGCTCGGGGTGACCTTGAACCGGTCGCAGGCTCGGAGCGCGGCTGGAGGTCAGGCAGACGGGAGTGACTGGGCGCTGTTCTCTGAGGGCGCCCTGAGGAGTGCGGCCCTGGGCTCTCGGCTCCTCCAGGCCGGAGACCAGGAGGCTGCCATTTGTATTCCTGTCCTTTGGAACTCTATGGAAAGCGCTCAGGGAACAAAAGCTCCTGAAAGCAAACCCGAGCGGATTACTCACCCCGGCCCCGGGTAAGGGCGGTGTAATTCCGCCTGGGGCAAAGACACTTGAGAATCACTACAACAGGCCCCTCCCCCAGAAGATCAACAAGAAATCCAGCCGAGACCAAGTTCACCTACCAAGGAGTGCGGTTTCAATACCAAGGAGAGCAGCAGAATTCCAGAGGAGGAGAAAGCCAAGCATGGAACTCATGGCTTTTTTCCTGTGATTTTTTTTAGTCTTGCAGTTAATTTAATTTTTTCTTTTTCATTTTTTTTTTTTTTTCTTCTCGCCTTCGGGTAAATTTTTTTATTTTTATTTTTTTTTAACTGTTACCTTTTTCTTTTTTAACGATTTTTTACTAGTTTATCTAATATATATATTTTTTCTTTTTTACATTTTTCTCAGGTGTTTTCTTTTTTAAAAAATTTTTTTTCTTTTCTTTTTTTTTTTTCTTTTCTTTGTTCTTTTTTTTTTCTTTCTTCCTTTTTGAACCTTTTTTTATCCCCTTTCTCCCCACTCACGATTTTGGATCTCTTCTAATTTGGTTAAAGCATATTTTCCTGGGGTTGTTGCCACCCTTTTAGTATTTTACTTGCCCCTTCATTTACTCTTATCTGGCCAAAATGACAAGACGTAAAAATTCAACACAAAAAAAAGAACAACAGGCAGTACCGAAGGCTAGGGACCTAATCAATACAGACATCGGTAATATGTCAGATCTAGAGTTCAGAATGACCATTCTCAAGGTTCTAGCCGGGCTCGAAAAAGGCATGGAAGATATTAGAGAAACCCTCTCGAGAGATATAAAAGCCCTTTCTGGAGAAATAAAAGAACTAAAATCTAACCAAGTTGAAATCAAAAAAGCTATTAATGAGGTGCAATCAAAAATGGAGGCTCTAACTGCTAGGATAAATGAGGCAGAAGAAAGAATTAGTGATATAGAAGACCAAATGACAGAGAATAAAGAAGCTGAGCAAAAGAGGGACAAACAGCTACTGGACCACGAGGGGAGAATTCGAGAGATAAGTGACACCAGAAGACGAAAAAACATTAGAATAATTGGGATTCCAGAAGAAGAAGAAAGAGAGAGGGGAGCAGAAGGTATACTGGAGAGAATTATTGGGGAGAATTTCCCCAATATGGCAAAGGGAATGAGCATCAAAATTCAGGAGGTTCAGAGAACGCCCCTCAAAATCAATAAGAATAGGCCCACACCCCGTCACCTAATAGTAAAATTTACAAGTCTCAGTGACAAAGAGAAAATCCTGAAAGCAGCCCGGGAAAAGAAGTCTGTAACATACAATGGTAAAAATATTAGATTGGCAGCTGACTTATCCACAGAGACCTGGCAGGCCAGAAAGAGCTGGCATGATATTTTTAGAGCACTAAACGAGAAAAACATGCAGCCCAGAATACTATATCCAGCTAGGCTATCATTGAAAATAGAAGGAGAGATTAAAAGCTTCCAGGACAAACAACAACTGAAAGAATTTGCAAATACCAAACCAGCTCTACAGGAAATATTGAAAGGGGTCCTCTAAGCAAAGAGAGAGCCTACAAGTGGTAGATCAGAAAGGAACAGAGACCATATACAGTAACAGTCACCTTACAGGCAATACAATGGCACTAAATTCATATCTCTCAATAGTTACCCTGAATGTGAATGGGCTAAATGCCTCTGTCAAAAGACACAGGGTATCAGAATGGATAAAAAAACAAAACCCATCTATATGTTGCCTCCAAGAAACTCATTTTAAGCCCGAAGACACCTCCAGATTTAAAGTGAGGGGGTGGAAAAGAATTTACCATGCTAATGGACATCAGAAGAAAGCAGGAGTGGCAATCCTTATATCAGATCAATTAGATTTTAAGCCAAAGACTATAATAAGAGATGAGGAAGGACACTATATCATACTCAAAGGGTCTGTCCAACAAGAAGATCTAACAATTTTAAATATCTATGCCCCCAACATGGGAGCAGCCAACTCTATAAACCAATTAATAACAAAATCAAAGAAACACATCAACAATAATACAATAATAGTAGGGGACTTTAACACTCCCCTCACTGAAATGGACAGATCATCCAAGCAAAAGATCAGCAAGGAAATAAAGGCCTTAAACGACACACTGGACCAGATGGACATCACAGATATATTCAGAATATTTCATCCCAAAGCAACAGAATACACATTCTTCTCTAGTGCACATGGAACATTCTCCAGAATAGATCACATCCTCGGTCCTAAATCAGGACTCAACTGGTATCAAAAGATTGGGATCATTCCCTGCATATTTTCAGACCACAATGCTCTAAAGCTAGAACTCAACCACAAAAGGAAGTTTGGAAAGAACCCAAATACATGGAGACTAAACAGTATCCTTCTAAAGAATGAATGGGTCAACCGGGAAATTAAAGAAGAATTGAAAAAAATCATGGAAACAAATGATAATGAAAATACAACGGTTCAAAATCTGTGGGACACAACAAAGGCAGTCCTGAGAGGAAAATATATAGCGGTACAAGCCTTTCTCAAGAAACAAGAAAGGTCTCAGGTACACAACCTAACCCTACACCTAAAGGAGCTGGAGAAAGAACAAGAAAGAAACCCTAAGCCCAGCAGGAGAAGAGAAATCATAAAGATCAGAGCAGAAATCAATGAAATAGAAACCAAAAAAAACAATAGAACAAATCAACAAAACTAGGAGCTGGTGCTTTGAAAGAATTAATAAAATTGATAAACCCCTGGCCCGACTTATCAAAAAGAAAAGAGAAAGGACCCAAATAAATAAAATCATGAATGAAAGAGGAGAGATCACAACTAACACCAAAGAAATACAAACTATTATAAGAACATACTATGAGCAACTTTACGCCAATAAATTTGACAATCTGGAAGAAATGGATGCATTCCTAGAAACATATAAACTACCACAACTGAACCAGGCAGAAATAGAAAGCCTGAACAGACCCATAACCAGTAAGGAGATTGAAACAGTCATTAAAAATCTCCAAACAAACAAAAGCCCAGGGCCAGACGGCTTCCCGGGGGAATTCTACCAAACATTTAAAGAAGAACTAATTCCTATTCTCTTGAAACTGTTCCAAAAAATAGAAATGGAAGGAAAACTTCCGAACTCATTTTATGAGGCCAGCATCACCTTGATCCCAAAACCAGACAAGGATCCCACCAAAAAAGAGAGCTATAGACCGATATCCTTGATGAACACAGATGCGAAAATACTCAACAAAATACTAGCCAATAGGATTCAACAGTACATTAAAAAGATTATTCACCACGACCAAGTGGGATTTATTCCAGGGCTGCAAGGTTGGTTCAACATCCGCAAATCAGTCAATGTGATAGAACACATCAATAAAAGAAAGAACAAGAACCATATGATACTCTCAATAGATGCTGAAAAAGCATTTGACAAAGTACAGCATCCCTTCCTGATCAAAACTCTTCAAAGTGTAGGGATAGAGGGCACATACCTCAATATCATCAAAGCCATCTATGAAAAACCCACCGCAAATATCATTCTCAATGGAGAAAAACTGAAAGCTTTTCCACTAAGGTCAGGAACACGGCAGGGATGTCCATTATCACCACTGCTATTCAACATAGTACTAGAGGTCCTAGCCTCAGCAATCAGACAACAAAAGGAAATTAAAGGCATCCAAATCGGCAAAGAAGAAGTCAAATTATCACTCTTCGCAGATGATATGATACTATATATGGAAAACCCAAAAGACTCCACTCCAAAACTGCTAGAACTTATACAGAAATTCAGTAAAGTGTCAGGATATAAAATCAATGCACAGAAATCAGTTGCATTTCTCTACACCAACAGCAAGACAGAAGAAAGAGATATTAAGGAGTCAATCCCATTTACAATTGCATCCAAAACCATAAGATACCTAGGAATAAACCTAACCAAAGAGACACAGAATCTATACTCAGAAAACTATAAAGTACTCATGAAAGAAATTGAGGAAGACACAAAGAAATGGAAAAATGTTCCATGCTCCTGGATTGGAAGAATAAATATTGTGAAAATGTCTATGCTACCTAAAGCAATCTACACATTTAATGCAATTCCTATCAAAGTACCATCCATCTTTTTCAAAGAAATGGAACAAATAATGCTAAAATTTATATGGAACCAGAAAAGACCTCGAATAGCCAAAGGGATATTGAAAAAGAAAGCCAACGTTGGTGGCATCACAATTCCGGACTTCAAGCTCTATTACAAAGCTGTCATCATCAAGACAGCATGGTACTGGCACAAAAACAGACACATAGATCAATGGAACAGAATAGAGACCCCAGAAATAGACCCTCAAATCTATGGTCAACTCATCTTCGACAAAGCAGGAAAGAATGTCCAATGGAAAAAAGACAGCCTCTTCAATAAATGGTGCTGGGAAAACTGGACAGCCACATGTAGAAAAATGAAATTGGACCATTTCCTTACACCACACACAAAAATAGACTCAAAATGGATGAAGGACCTCAATGTGCGAAAGGAATCCATCAAAATCCTTGAGGAGAACACAGGCAGCAACCTCTTCGACCTCTGCCGCAGCAACATCTTCCTAGGAACAACGCAAAAGGCAAGGGAAGCAAGGGAAAAAATGAACTATTGGGATTTCATCAAGATCAAAAGCTTTTGCACAGCAAAGGAAACAGTTAACAAAATCAAAAGACAACTGACAGAATGGGAGAAGATATTTGCAAATGACATATCAGATAAAGGACTAGTGTCCAAAATCTATAAAGAACTTAGCAAACTCAACACCCAAAGAACAAATAATCCAATCAAGAAATGGGCAGAGGACATGAACAGACATTTCTGTAAAGAAGACATCCAGATGGCCAACAGACACATGAAAAAGTGCTCCATATCACTCGGCATCAGGGAAATACAAATCAAAACCACAATGAGATATCACCTCACACCAGTCAGAATGGCTAAAATCAACAAGTCAGGAAATGACAGATGCTGGCGAGGATGTGGAGAAAGGGGAACCCTCCTACATTGTTGGTGGGAATGCAAACTGGTGCAGCCACTCTGGAAAACAGCATGGAGGTTCCTCAGAATGTTGAAAATAGAACTGCCCTATGACCCAGCAATTGCACTATTGGGTGTTTACCCTAAAGATACAAATGTAGTGATCCAAAGGGGCACATGCACCCGAATGTTTATAGCAGCAATGTCCACAATAGCCAAACTATGGAAAGCACTTGGATGTCCATCAACAGATGAATGGATCAAGAAGATGTGGTATATATACACAATGGAATACTATGCAGCCATCAAAAGAAATGAAATCTTGCCATTTGCGACAACATGGATGGAACTAGAGCGAATCATGCTTAGCGAAATAAGTCAAGCGGAGAAAGACAACTATCATATGATCTCCCTGATATGAGGAAGTGGTGATGCAACATGGAGGCTTAAGTGGGTAGGAGAAGAATCAATGAAACAAGATGGGATTGGGAGGGAGACAAACCATAAGTGACTCTTAATCTCACAAAACAAACTGAGGGTTGCTGGGGGGAGGGGGTTTGGGAGAAGAGGGTGGGATTATGGACATTGGGGAGGGTATGTGCTTTGGTGAGTGCTGTGAAGTGTGTAAACCTGGTGATTCACAGACCTGTACCCCTGGGGATAAAAATATATGTTTATAAAAAATAAAAATTAAAAAAAAAAAAAAGAAATAGTCAGTAGCTTTTTGGGAATGTACCGATTCTTTTTTCATTTGAGTGGAATGGGGGTGGTCTATGGTAGGTGTAGGTTTAATATTTTGAAGAATTTCTGGACTGTTAGGGTGCCTGGGTGACTGAGTGAGTTAAGCATCTGGCTTTGATTCTGGCTCAAGTCATGATCTCATTGGTGGCGAGACAGAGCCCCAGGTAGGGCTCTATGGTCAGTGGGAGTCTACTTGAGCTTCTGTGCCTCTCCCTCTCTCTCTGCCCTCCCTCCACTCACTTTTAGTTGCTCAGTCTTTAGTAAATCAAAGATACAAAAAAATAAGAATTTCCAAACTATTTCTGCAGTGGTTGTAGAATTTAAAATTCCCATGCGCAGTGTATGAGAAATCATAGCAAGGAGGTGACTTTGCTCCTTGCTATGACTCCTTGCTATGGCTCAGAATGGAGATTCCCTTCATTTTTGCCATTTTCATTGACAGATAGTGGTTTAAATTTCCATTTTCCTAATAACTAATGATGTAGGTCGTGCGCTATTCTTCCATTTCTTCCATGTGTATTCTTTGCTAAAGTGTTTTTACAAATCTTTGAATCCATTTTATTGTATGTCCTTTTTGAAAGGTTTTATTTATTTATTTGCAAGAGAGGGAAGGGGAGCAAGAGCAGGGCTGTTGGGTAGGGTGAGGAGGCCAGAGGGAGAGGAGAAGCACACACCCTGCTCAGCGGGAAGAGTGATGGAGGGGTCGGGGGTTAGACCCCACGACCCTGAGATGGTGACCTGAGCCAGAGGCAGCCACTTCACCAACTGAGGCACCCAGGCCCTTTTCTTTGACCCGTTTAAAATTGGATTGTTTGTCTTCTTCCTATTGACTTTCTTTTAAAAAAAAAAAATTATTTATTTATTTTCAGCATAACCGTATTCATTATTTTTTCACCACACCCAGTGCTCCATGCTATCCGTGCCCTCTGTAATACCCACCATCTTGTACCCCGACCTCCCACGCCCCCTGCCCCTTTAAACCCCTCAGATTGTTTTTTAGAGTCCATAGTCTCTCATGATTCACCTTCCCTTCCAATTTACCCCAACTCCCTTCTCCTCTCTAACTCCCCATGTCCTCCATGCTTTTTGTTATGCTCCACAAATAAGTGAAAAACCATATGATAATTGACTCTCTTTGCTTGACTTTTTTCACTCAGACTTTTGAGCGTTCATTCAGTGTTCTCTTAGGAGACCTTCTGCAGGTATGGAAATTACACCTAGTTTCTCTCTATGTGTGACATGGCTTGGGTTCTCTCACCAATGTCTTCTGAAACACCAATGTTTTAAATTGTGATACAGTCCAGTTGATCAATTTGTTCTTTCATTAGTGAGAACGAAAGAAAGAAAGAAAGAAAGAAAGAAAGAAAGAAAGAAAGAAAGAAAGAAAGAAAGAATGGGGAAGCTTGGTCCTTGCAGTTCAAGAGCCATTCTGAGCCTGTGGGGAATCCTAATTATTGGTCTGCATTTCCCAAGAGAAACCCAGAGACCCTACCATTTTAGTATTTGCTGGGTTTTCCATGTGCACTCAGAAGTGCACTGGCTGAATAAAGTTGGCACACTAAGAACAGAAGGAGACCAAGAAACAGAATGTTCCCTGGATGCACCACATTATTGTCTGCCCTCACTGCAGTCTCACTGGAAATGGGAAAGGGCAATTGAAATCCCTGGTATTCAACACAGGTTTGGAAAAAAAAAAATGGAAGGTTTGGGTTCACAGTTTAAATTACTGTATTCTCAGTTTGAATCTGAAGGCAAGTGGAAACCCTGTTGAACATTTTCTGACTTCTGTGGTGGAGATAAGGGCTAACACAGAAAACAGCTCTACACATCAGAGTAACTTTGGTAACTTAGTATCTTTCCATTGACATGGTTTTCTTTCAATCTTCTGATCCCATGGTCTCCTGCTTGAGTCTACACATATTTGTGCAACGAAGATGATGTCAATACCATACATAAAATCTGTACCCCCGAATGTCACAGTGCTCATACCTAATGGTACATCGGGTCCATTTCTAAGTGCCTGTAGCTACGTTATGGCTGACTCCAAAGGCAGCCCATTGTACCATGTGTAGACTTCTCTCTGGCCCCACCTCCAGGGTCAGCAGTACCTCAGAGCTGTCTCCATTCCTGCGGAAGGATATAGGTCAGGTAGAGAAATGGAGGGTGGTCTAGGCAACAGGAACAGGAAAGTAGGCCCCTAAGCTGGTTGATTCCAGAGAGGACAATGCATTGTTGTTGGTTTTGTTTAGAAGTTTTTATTTATTTTTTCATTTCCTTTCAGTGTTGCAAAATTAATTGTTTATGTACCACACCCGGTGCTTCATGCAATACGTAGCCTCCATAATACCCACCGCCAGGCTCACCCAGTGTTTTTAAAAAGCATGTAATTTCCTTATTTGAGAGAGAGTGCTTGAGAGAGCAGGAGTGGTGGCCAGGGGGAGGGTGGGTGAGAAGGACAAGCAGAGTCACCACTGAGCAGGGAGCTCGACATGGGACCTATCCGAGGACCCTGGGATCCTGACCTGAGCCAGAGATTGAACTTAAACAAATGAGCCTCCCAGGTATCACTTGAAATAATTAAAAAAAAATTTGCTGCACTTAACATGCAGCATGTATTAGTTTCATGTCAAATGTTGGTGTTGATTTTTATGTCTTCTTTTTTAAGATCTTCTTTCCTCCTTTCTTTCTTTCTTTCTTTCTTTTTCTCTTTCTTTCTTTGCTTATTGTGTATAAGAAGGTTGCTGGGCATTGGGAGAGGGAGAAAGAAGGCAGATAGAAAGAAAGAGTAAGAGAAGGAAAGGAAGAAGGAAGGAAGGAGGGAAGGGAGGATGGAAGGAAAAAAAGAAAGGGAGAAAGAGAAGGGAGAGAGGGAGGAAGAGAGAAAATGAAAAGGTAAGAATGGAAGGAAGGAGGAAGGGAGAGGGGAAGTATGGTGGAAGGGAGAAACAGAAAGAAAAGGACAGAAAGAGAGAGAGAGAGAAAGAGAAAGAAAGAGAGAAAGAAGAAAGAGGAAGTACCCAGGTCAGTTTTCCTTGTGAACATCTAGTGAAGATCCTGTTCGGACAACCCGGAAGCTAGTGAGCCCTGGGAAGGCCCCTCTCTGGCATGCGCTCAAGAGGGTGTATCTGATGTGTGTAGAACTATTTAAGGAACCAAATTTAGAATCCATTGATTAATACGGCCGCATTTCCTAGAAGTGGTCACATCAGCTGTGCAAGCATGGCCATGGGAAATCACCCCCAAAGAGCTTCATGGTGTGCACCTGGGTGGCTCAGTGGTTAAGTGTCTGCTTTGGGTTCAGGTCAGGATCTCAGGGTCCTGGGATCGAGCCCCACATCAGCCTCCCTGCTTAGTGGAATGCCTGCTTCTCCTTCTGCCATGCCTCCTGCTTGTGTTCCCTCTCTCGCTGTGTGTCTTTTTCTGTCAAATACATAAACAAAAGTTAAAAGAAGAAAACTCAGAGATAATACATTCTTGTCTGGGTCAGAGCGTGTCATCCTGTGGGAAGCAGGTTCCTGCAGTTAGTGTTGCCGGGATCTCAGGTGCTTTGCTGGTACCTCAGAATTTGACCCTTGAAAATGTGAGTAAACTTGATATTGCGTATGATTTATGATTTGGGGGACCGGTTTAGGAATACACCCCTTTATGTCAT